>NC_133210.1:655608-955608 GCF_958299795.1 Porites lutea
CATTCTGTCATGGTTTGAAAGATCTTTTTCTCCCGCACAAGGTAAATGGCAATGTAGTCCTTGACCATTAAAACTGATGATGTCTCAAGGGATACAAGGGGTGTAGATCTGACAGCACAGGCGGTTACATGCGGATCAGGGGCGAATGAGTTAAAAATGTATAATCAAACAGACCTGTGTTTTTGTTCAGGCTGTTGGTTACCCTACATGTACATTTAGGTACATTGTTATTGTGGAGCATTCATTTTGAGCAACTATGCTCACTAGGCTCATCTATTTCATCCATCTTTCTTTTTTAGCTCATTTTTGCACTTGGAGGTTACATCCATAGTTTTACCGTGATGGAGATAGGACGATTTGTTTTTGGGTAAGTGCAATATTTAGAAATAATACTAGTAAGTGAAATTTGAATTATAATTTTATTGTGATTTTGACATGAACCGTACATCCAAGGCACAATCAAGAATCTCTTGGCCATCCCAAGGAAACAAAGGCAGATGCCATCACTTGAAATATACAGTCTTTAGATAATTTTTAGATAATACAGTTGATGTGGTTCACTCATACGAGTATATTCCATATAAGTTTAGTAAATGAATGGAGAGGCAAAGGAAATTTAGAATCAGACTGGGTTGAAACCATTTTAACCTGAATTTCATATTGAAATACGCCAAATTCAGTGTACATATGTGACAAAAAGACTATTCAGTACACCACTGATTTGACAGTAATACTACTGTCTAGATGTTTTGCAACATTTTTTCATGTTGTATTGTTAGTTTAGGAGGAGAGAATTTGGCTGTTGCTCAGAATACCTACTCCGTGAGTTGGTTCAAAGGAAAAGAATTAAACATGGTGTTTGGCCTTCAACTTAGTTTCTCTAGAGTGGTAAGCTTGGACACTGCAGAACTGCAAGTCCTTAACTTATAATTAACTAAGAGAATATTTACAGCTAACGCTGTAGGCACGGAACAGGGTTTTAATGGGTGGGTTCACACTTGAAGTCAGAGCTTATAATGTATAAGTCAGCTTCCTTACAGACCAGAAGACGTGAATGAAGTCCTAACCATTTAGTGAACATGATTAAAAATGACATATAACTCTAACAGCAAGGTCTACCGGCCCTGGAATCTTGTGCAAGAAGGAAAGAATGATCTGTTTCTTCAGGGCTTCAAGTATTAAGACATACTTTCATTATTCTTTCCACATGTTTTCATAGTACTGGGCTTTTGTATGTGAGAAACCTATGATCAGCTACTGTCGACAAGTTCCACTGGTTGTTTAATGCCCGTGGATTATCTTTGATAAGTGCTAAATGTTTTGGTAAAGGATTGGTTAGATTGTAGCCCTTAAGGTATTAACTCACCATTTTTTTTTTCTTTCAGGGTAGCACAATCAACATGAATGTAAACAATCCCATTTATAGTGCATTCAGTAAACATTTTCCACCAACAGATAGCTACAAGGCCCTGGGAATGACATTATTTGTTGGTAGGTATTCTTATACAGTAAAACCTGTAAAAAATTGAACCCTGCAATTAATCTCTGCTATCACAAATGGAATTCTTTGTCTCCTTTGCAATTATAGCAAAAATAAATAAATGTACTAGATTGTGTGGTAAATTTGATAGTTGTTAGCTGTTAAACAACAAATTCCTTATGTTACAGGTCAAAATTATATTCAGGTTAAAATTTTTTAACATGTTTAAACCTAGGTTGATTCTCAATTTCCTTAGTCTCCCAGCCTTAATTCATGAAAAATTAGGGCTATGAGACAAAGGAAAATTTAATTGCCAATCAACCAAGGCAGGGATCTCACTAAAATTTCAAGTTCCTGGGTAAATACAACAAGTAGGCAGGGAATAAAACAGCCACGGATTTCTTTTGGTTTTATTTTTTTTTTCTGTTTTCCTATGAATAAAGTAGCAGGTGGCCATGTTCATAGTAGCTGGGGGAAAACCCTGGCCCCAGGCTCTTAATGACAGCCCTGCTAGGTTAAAAAATTAACCCGAATTTGATTTTGACCTGTAACATCTACTCCTTACTAGATAGCTCTTGTGTCAGCACAAAAGCCATAATACAGGATAGAGCTTTTGTTCACCCATTACAACAGCGACTTCATAGCAGTTTCTGTTATGAAAGTGGATCGTCAAATATCAGATAGATTTCTGTGCCACTCTTTGTTCACACACTTGTACCAGTCTGGAGTATTATTATATCAACAGGATAAGCTACATTGTATAAAGGTGTGGTATACAGTAGGGTAGATAATATAGCCTAGCTAAGAACATTGCTGAGACCAGAACTAATGCCATGGGTTGTCCACCTTGTAGAGAGTCAAAGAAAACAACCGAAGAATGTAGATGCATACTGTGCTTTTTTACCTAGAACATAACAGATTTTAGTTTCTCTTATTCAGTAAAATTATAGTGAAATTTAAAACTTAAGCTGCTGAAACTGTATTTTAGGTTTTTTGAATGTCTTCAACCATAATCTAAAATCTATGATTTTTTTAAAAAAATAACGTACTTTTCACAACCAATGAGTGTTCTGTACTGTCTATAAGTCCACCTTACAATAATTTTAAAAAACTTAATTTTCCTGAAAGTAAAGCTCTACATGTATATTGCTGCCAGAATGGCCTGAGCGACGTGACTGATGGCATTTTTTTCTTTAATTTTATTAAGGTGCTGGAGTTTGTATTTTTTCACTTTGCTGTGGATTTCTGTTGGGTTTTCTTGACAAGAGGGCTGCTCGTATTCTTAAGAAAGAAGATTCACAGACAGGTTTGCAATCTTCTTTGCCTTGATTTTTTCATGTTATTTTTTGTACATGTTATCTAAAACAGCAGAAAATTAAGTTTTTTTCATGCAGCTGATAAGTTTACTGGAGAAAATGAGCAATCAGCACATTTGGGAAATTGACAGTGTTTAACCATTTCTTATTAAACATTGGTGGTATCTATATTATAGGCCGGGATGCTTGTAGGGAAAGTTTTCAGTCAAACAATTTGACTGTGTCACCTTGTGGGCTGACCCTCACTTCTCATCAGCATGACTTATTTTGTGTTATTTTGATGAAAAGATTTTTCCTTTTTGTAGGGGAAGTAATCCGCTTATCTGATGTCAAAGATTTTCCTGCTACATTGTGGCTGATATTTATTATATGTGTTGCATACTATGTGGCCATCTTTCCATTTATTGCACTTGGCCTGTAAGTACATGTAGCTCAATTAGTTATTAATAAGTTAGTAATTAGTTATTTTCCAATTTTCAATAAAATTTGTTGTTTGTTGTTGATGTTGTTGTTGTTGTTATTGCTCAAGATCTGATTTACAAAGAACCATAGTAATAAATTATTAATATATATTATTAATAATAATAATATTGAAGAATCTCTAATGTGGCTCATAACCATAGTCAATATTATAATATTGCATACTGTAAAATTTAATGTAAGCTCATCCTCCTTTCACAGGGAAACCGGCTCAATGAGTATCATGCGTTCCTTTTAACCAGTGGTCACTAATTATCGTGGTTTGAATTTCAGTGCATTTTTTCAAGCCAAATTTGATATTAATCCCCAAAGGGCTGGAGCAGTGAACAGGTCAGTACGAGTATGAATACATTGTAAGTAACCTACCCTTGGCAACATGTTTAACAACAAGTTTTCATTAAAGAACAATGATCTTATTTTGTCCCTTCAAAGTGACTGCATAACATTTCCTGGGAGCTGGGAAGGAATAGTTTTCTTAATCTCTTGTAGGTTACCGAGAACTTTTTTTTTCTGTAACATTAATGTTGAGCCAGTTCCCTTCTAAAGGTATTCTTTCTTTTTTCTAGTGTGGTGTTCATTATTTCTGCCTGTGCTTCTCCATTCCTGGGCTTCATGGTTGATAAAGTAGGAAAGAATGTATTCTGGGGTGAGTTCATTCAGTGAACGTTTCATCTTACTCTCTGTTCCCTCAGTAGCCTCCCACACTTTACCCCATAACAATACAGTAGCAATATAGTACCATTTGGCCAACATTAGTGAGTTGTTAAATCAACTTAATTTGTTATTATTAGCTTATATAGGAGACGTCACTCTTTACAAACATTATCTTTGTTATTCAAATTTGTAAATTCAAAGTTGTAGCCATGATGAAAGCCACCATAAGAGCATAGCCTTAATGCAATTCAAAATTCAGGTTTTCAGCCTGTTATTTTTTTTCAACTCCTTAATTCACTTGCCTGTTTTGTTGTTTGTTGTGATGTTTTGTGGTTTGTTTAGTTACTGTGGCTGCCACCATCAGTTTTCACTGTGCTGGTGTTAAAAGGCTCTTTTTTAAGTGATGTGTTCTATTTTGTTTAGTTATTCTATCCGTGGCCGTTACCTTGGGTTGTCACTGTATGTTGGCTTTTACTTTCTGGGAACCATTTGTCGCTATGGTAAGTTTTATTTTTCCATTATTTGAACGTTTCTTTCTAGGGGAGGGTGGTGGTAATTTCACACCACAAACTTGCAAGTTGGGTACCATTTTTTTTTCTATTCTAAAAACATTTAACATATTACTACCCCCTCCAGATCTGACATAATAATAAGATCACGATTATAAGAAAACAAAATGACAAAACAAGGCAAGATCATAGTCACAAGTCCAACCTTTTACTGGAATGTTTACTTGCCCAAGTCACAGATATGTCAGTTGTTAATAGAGTATTAGTTTTTAATCACATTAGATGTTCTCTCTGATTTTTTGCGGAATGATTTCTTTCATATACATTGTACTTCATATTATTCTACCACTTCATGTAATGACAAACTGTGGATCAATCATTTATGTTCTTTTATTGCTGTTGCAAGCCTTCATGAACCGGCAAATTCCAAGAAAGCATCAATCAACACTAAAGTGGTCGGATCATACATTTGGCGAATCAGTTGATGAGACTAGGGGCTGCCTTGAAAATTGTTACCAGATGATGTGATCGTTGTTACTTTTATTGCAGAGTATTATGGGTGTGGCATACTCCATGTTGGCTTGTGCCCTGTGGCCTCTTGTTGCTTTAGTTGTCCCGGAGCATCAGCTTGGCACTGCTTATGGATTGTGAGTAATGACAGCTCAATGTTTCTGAATTATATTACCCGTAAATCTTTTATAGTCATCTATAGATAGGTAATAGTTAGACTCGCATGATGTTTTTTAATCCACCATTACTTTCTTTTTTGCATCATCACGTGTACGTTTCCTTTTTAAACAGTAAGTAAATCTTGTTTTTTATTTGTGATAATTGTCTCCAGTAAGTATTGAGTCCAACCCTGCAAAAGAGAACTAACCAAAAAAAAACAAACAAACAAACAAACAACTTTATTTCACATGAAAAAGTTTACAAGTTATAAATTAACTTAAACTGAAAAGGGAAGAGGAAATATTTCTCACAAACTGCAGTTAGAGTTAAGTCTTTGGGAAAGAAATTCAGGTAGCGTTACGGTCCGTTCTGTTAAATTAGGACACGTCTATATATAAGACGTTTATATTTAGCAATTATTCCACGGGTGCCCTTGGATATGAGATGGTAGATAAACGAGGCGCATAGTGCCGAGTCTGCCTCGTACCCAGACGTCTCTCTTTTGATGAAAATGTGCGCGCAAAGGAAGGCGGGAAAGAGACAACGGGCGAGACGTCTGGCAGATCTTGTTTTCAAGATGGCGGCAAGAGCAATGGCGGACAAATATGCAGTTTTTAAAATAAATTCAGCGCTGTTTATTTTGCGAATTTTGAGCAAATTATTGCCTATCTACGTCGTGTGTATGAAGAGGAAGCTGTTTTCACCCCACACATTGGACTCAAGCATCATAATGTTTACTAACGAACTACATAATGTTTACTACCGAACTTTAAATCGAAAAACTACTAGCCGCGGACGGAACGGTACTGCCTTTAATTTAATGAAACTGCCGCACGCCAAGGTAACAGCCGGTCAGGAAAATTAGTAAGTTAGTAATTTAGTAGTCGTTTCTGTCATAAGGTCCCGAGTGATGAAACGATCTCTTCTGTCGAAGTGAAAAATGGCGAGCTGAGAATTGTCGCGAACGAGTGAAATATTTTTCAACACAAGAAGAGAAATTTCGTATCTCCAAGCGGCCATGTAATGTTCTATTTATTATATAAACACCAATGAAATACCAAACCATTTCACTTTAATAGTTTTTGCAATTTATTATGTAAGATTACATGTTATTTTCACATGTGAAGATACCAGGTTTTCGCGCAAAAGCTCTCCTGGTACTTCATTGGTGTTTATATAATAATTAAAAATACTAAAAAAAATTAAGCTAGAAAAGACTGCCTTTATAGCTGGAGATTTTCGTTTCCCTCATCAAGATTGACAGAGGTAGTCCAAAATAATTGATTGATCAATGCTGGCACCTTCCTTCTCTTCAACCCCTTTCCTGATCCGAAAATAAAGTTCATTACTTATCCCTCGAGAATCTAGGGATCTTATACCGAGAGTTAGGTAATTGTAAGCTTCAACAATTCAAGTCATGCATGTTTATTTATTTTGTCAAAAGCATCAACTGAAATATATCCATCTGTCCCTGGTTTCATAGTTAGTAACGTCGCAGACTTAAATCTTGGTGTAAGGACATAATGTGGTCTTGATAATCAACTCCTGACCTTGCACAATTTAGCTAGGCCTTGCACTTCTTTCAATTCACAACGTTACTTGCTCGTTGTTCGGTGGATTTGGCCTAAAAGAGTGAAAAATAGAAACATAGTCGCCGGCGCTGTACTTTACTGATCCGGATTCTGCAATAAACGACAAATTAAATACTAAAATATAAGACTTACCCGATACCGTCAAGTCATCAAATATTTTGTTAGAGGTCTTCGATTCGTTAGAATCCAGCAGAATCCGACTCCTCTGCAGACTGTCGATTAATTCTACCTCAGGTTTTGGAAATTTTGAGCAATTCACCTGTCTTCTCAAAGTTTACAATGTTTACAACAATATGCTACTAAAATTGATCGCTTCCAAGACTTAAAAAGACCAAAAATTGCGCCGTGCCAAGAAAACGACTTTTTTGCCAAGAAAACGACACAAGATCTGGCAGGCGCTTCGCCTGCCGTCTGTACCGTTCCCATGGTCCCCTGCGGTTTATTATGATCACCAGTCACTCGTTTCGGGCTCGCCTCTGCCATGTGAAAAACGAAGCGCCTGAGGAGGAGGCTGGTGCCGAGTTGAGTTAGCTATAATCATGTCATATCCAACAAGCGCGAGTGGAATAAGTGTTTCATTAAAAACGTCCACAAAAAATCGAGAATTCTTCCCGACTTTATTTGTAAAAACAACCGATTTTCAGCTTGTTTTTAATTTTGAGCGGATGCGCACAGCTGCCATATTTGGAAAGGTTGGTATAATGGTTCATATACGATAATGGTTAAGCCAATCAGAGCTCTAGAATCGCATTATGCAATGATTCCGTTTTTAATAATGATAATAAAATAGAGGACATAACCAGCTGGTATATTTACTATACAGCTGTACGTGTTTATAGTTGCTGTATGGAGAGTTATCGTTATCCGTTTATTTTAGTTTCCTTCCACTGGGCCTGGGCTCATTTCCCAAACAGGGTCTGGTCATCGAACCTTCCTGTTTTGATTCTCACTACAATTATCTACTTGTCAATCTCTCATTCTATTACAGTAGTCCTTGTAACACTATGCCATCTAAAACTACCTTCCCACCATTGTTCTCACCAGGCCGCGTCCTTGCGGGATTCCCGCAAGAAAAACTGAAATGGCGCATTAAAACCAAGAAGATGCGCCCAAGCTACGAGTCAAACGGACTTACGTAGTTTTAATGGTCAACCTAACACTAAAGCATTCTGTTTGTTTGAATAAATAAAAAACATGATATCAAATGAGTCAAAGTCTTTAACTTTGTTGCCTTTACTTTCATGGGTCCCACGCACGTCCCGCTACATCTTAAACTCCTCCGAATCGTAAACACTTCTTCCGCCATATTGGATCAGGTAGGTACTTCATGTAACAGACAATTTGGAGTACGGGCTCAGGTTCTTCGTACCGCGTGTTTTTGTTGACGCGAGTAACTTTGTCCCCCTAATGTTCTTACAGGGCCCCTATTTCTCAGAAGAGGGGGCCCTGGGACTCCCCAAGGCAAAATCCTGGTGAGAACACTGTCCCACGCAAAAGTTCTCGCCGGCTTTCATTTGAATGATCAGTCAAAACACTCTTCTTTTCTTTCAGCATGCAGTCCATCCAGAACCTAGGATTAGCTGTTATTTCACAAGTGGCTGGAACCATTGTTGACCAAAGAGGATATCTAGTACTTGAAGTGTTTTTCTGTGCCTGGCTTTGTGGTAAGATTATTTTAGTAGTGTCAATTATGTCTTTCTGTGTAAGTTTCTAAGTGTTTTCTGCTCTTTTATTTGTAGATGAGCCAGCTGGTAAAAAATGTTTATTCTTCTCATTATCCTTTTTTTTACAAACGAATCCCTGTTAGTGAAACACACGAGGGTCGTAAATGTCCCAGAATACAGTGGTCGAGCTACCGTAATACACTGATGGTCAATAATGTGATTACAATTGTAACTTCTTATTGCGTTACAGTCGCACTGATTGCCAGTATATTGCTGTATTTGGTGGATGCTGCCAAGGGTAAGATTATTTACATTTAGGTGTGTCTTGACGTATTCGTCTTTATATTTTTTTGTTATGAAAGTTTTTCTTTTATAAACCTTCCCGCATCTGCAGGCCGACATTAACGCCATTAAGTGTGGCTTACATCTCTACAACACGAAGTAAATCATACTTCAAAGTAATTTATTTATTTATTTACCAGCTTTTCTAGACACAGGCCTGCCCAAAGGGAATGTGCACGAACGGGACTCAGGTCCCATGCGAGGTGCCATCCCTACCCAATCCCACAACGCGTAAAGGTTGGCCACACCACCGGGGTCTACGACCCCCACTCTTTCCGAATAGTGATGTGGGTTCTTTTACGTCCCACAAGAACAAATCAGTGAAAGTACTGCGAGACGGGACCTACGGTTTTTCGTCCTTATCCGAGAAGACTAGAAAGTCTAACCATTTGCAGTTGTCATTACAAAGGCAGCACTTTGTTCTCAGGTATTTAAAGACTCTGAGTGTTGGTCCGGCCGGGGTTTGAACCCACGACCTCCCGCTCGGCAGACCGGCGCTCTCCCAACTGAGCTAACCAGGCGGTGTAATCATATAGCTATTGTTCCTATTCTTCAGATGCCATCCTTACCCAGTTAGGGCAAGAAGAAGTGATATGGAATTATTGTCTGATATGGAATTTAGTTTTATTTATTGACTGCTTCTAACATTTGTAGGAACAGGCCTCAACCTTTCAACTTTTGAAAGAAAACAATTAGCAGCAGAAAGCAGAGTAACTCTGTAAGTATGGCCAGTTCAAATACATATGGACAGTAATCAGTCATCTTACACAGTACAAGGTTTAGTGTGTACAGTTCAGTTCAGGTCAGTTAATTATGCCTATAAGTATCTGAAACTTAACTCATAGGGTCACTTATTTAAACGCAGTTTAGCCAGTGTTGACAACACCGCGTTATATGCCATTTTCAGTTTGCCGAACGCTTTTTTGTAAACACCATTTATCGTGAGCGGTTTCATAAAAGCATATGGCGTCGACTACTGAGGAAGAGAGCGGGAGGTTCAAAGATTTCGTATTTCTGTGATGACTTAATCGCATGCAATTCATAGAGATACAGCTTGTTTCTGTTTTCTGCTAATGTTCGGATAGTCCGCAATAACTAGCGGAGAATCACTGATGATCGCAAGCTCGCGGAAGTTTGGGGCTGGCTAATTGTCCCTATAAAAACCAGGCCTCTGGCCGTCGAGGTCCACCTTTGTATTCACTTAAGTCCTCATGAAGGTGGTCACCTTTCTTCAGTCAAGCTCAAATATTGTTAGCTTAAGCCATCTTTCAGAAACTCTTTTTCTATTTTTGTGTAGAGTGTCTTCAGAGGATGAAGAAAGTCGCAAGCGAGATTATAATGTTAGTCCTATTACTCCCCGGTCAGCGGCTCAACTTCGATTACGTTTCTTATCGCGTGTTGGACAGCAGGTGAGCCCGCATTGATCCCATAGCTAATTAACAATTATTCCTCGAGCCTTTCGACCTCATGGCCTATTGACTCAGAGGCCATTAGGGCGAGAGGAATAATTGTTTTTGTTAAATTCCAACTAGTTTGTCAAAAATATCGAGACAAAACAACTTTAGCTAGTTAAAGTAAGACTTTAATTCTTTTTTTGCCGCCAAAAAGCTGGCGCTTTTCGCTACAAGTGGGCTGTAGCATATAGCCTAGTAGTAGCTCAACCAATCAGAACGCAGCATTGATAATAGACCACTAGGTGGATTTTACTAATAACTGATAACCTGAAAAAATCAGATTCTTTGGAGTGCAACAAGATAACTACCAGCAAAAACGGCAACTGCATGCATAATAACAAGGCAAACTAAAAAATTCTTGCCAAGTGTTTTTTAGCTTCTCTTGGAACAGTAGCTCTTCACGATATCTTTATTGAAAAGCTCACTTCTTAGTGGATATTTTTGTTATTACAAGGTCTCAGTTAACCTCGTTTTACGTTTTTAGTTAAGGAATGAAAGGGCTCGCATAGTTGCCTCGTTGTAGATATTAAACAAACATTTACCTTAACACTCATTTGATTACTCTTCTTTTCTTTTTCTTTTTATGTTCACAGTACTTTCAGCTTCCAGAGACTTACAGAGCATCTGCTTTGGCTTATCCTCATGTTCTTAAATAAAAAGCTGTTGCGCTTAGGTCTCCTACCAAACAATTATGACATGATCCGTTCATTTTCATCACCACTATGATGGTCGTCTTTCTTTTCAGTCATTTGTAATGCCTGATGCAAAGTCGGGAGAATTAGAGAAAACAGAAAATGACTGTCAATGTTTACACTCATGTCTGCTCAGTGTTGATATGACAGATTAGCTGTGCAAAAATTTTCTTAGTAGTGGAAATATGGCCTTTGAAATTAACTGATTAACTGTTATAATAACTACAGGTAAAATATTGAATGATATAAATATCTTGAGCATAATTTTGCGTAAAGGAAGCTAGCAAGAGTCGGAATCTTCTACCAACATCTAAACTACCTTTTTATTTATGTTCTTTCTGTGGCTTTTCTTTGTTTACAATGAAGAGAGAGAGAGACTGAAAAGACTAAAAAGACGGATGCGTTGAGTATGTTTCTATTGGAGCTGCATTTTCTGGCGATGTCGCGAATTATCTGAGGGAATGAACACCATAAAAAATAATATTATAGATAAATTTAAGTAGTTTGCCGGTTTGAACAAACATTTCTGCGATATTCCGCCGTCTTTTATAGGACATGCCTGCGTGTTCGTTCTGAGTTCAATAGAACGCGTTTCTTAAAATATAAAGATGTTTTAAGCAGGCAAAGAGTTTCTCTGTCGATTTTGTGCCTGCAAAAAGATATTTTGTGAAGTAATTTTATAAAGACAATGCATACAACAACTGTTGGCGGTTATCAATAAAAAGGTTTTGTAGCGTCTTGTACTAGATAGTCGTACAATAGTATTTTGCATCACAGCAAGAAGTTGTTATTTTTGGCTCCACCCCTCAATTGCCAGTACTTGGAATTTCCAAAGTCTGGCGCCCTTCACCCTCACGATTTTCAGCACAGTTATCTCGTGCCGTGTTCTCAAACAACTGCAGCATTCAGCGGTGTGAACAAGTCCGCAGTGCAGACCTGGTACTGCGTGCGACAAATGGGTCAGCGGTGACAAAACCCATTCGTGCACAGGAGCCGCCCGTGGAGGCGTAGACAAAATATACACGACGACTGGTTATACAGAGATGAGCTACACTTTATCGCTGAGGTTGTTGGGTGGTTGTGGCTTTTGACCGCACAGAACACCTGGCGAGGCTCTCCTGGGTCGACAGTCTCATGCATTGAAGCATTCATTCTTTATTTTGTTTTCCTTGTCTTTTTTGTTGATATTTCGTTTTGGTGTAGGCGTAGGTGGGGGGGGGGGGGGGGGGGAGGGGGTGGGAAAGTGGGGAGCAAAACGTTGGTGGGCGGAGAAAGGGATTAGGCTTCGGACAATGAATGATCACACGCGTTCAGGTTATCCTTAAAAAGACAAGCAAGCCAAAAGTTTTGTAGGAGGGGTGAGAATTAGATGGACTGTACTTAAAATTATTTTGGCAACTAAGACAATTCAGATTTGAAGGTAAAGTGGTTATTATTGAAATTATTATTGATGACGCTCCGTTTTCGGCATGTAAAAAAAACCCTTTCTATAGGCAAGACAGAGTGCGTTCACGATATTAAATGTCATGATTATTATTATTCTCGTCAATTGTCAAAATGCCTCTCACTCCTCCTCCTGTCCGTAAGGTATGCCGGTCTGAAGGAGCGACTTCCTTGCTATAATTATAAAACAGCCTTCTACTTTAAGCTTTTAAGTGCTTTTCCTCTGGTTAAATTGAAACCTTTCCAGAGCAAAAAAAGTAGATTAGTCTTTTTTCAGAGCATCTCCTGTGTAATTTAAACTTCTTTGTCGATTGCCGTGGGTTAACCCAGGGACAGCAGCTAGTAGGGACGATAGAATGTTCGTGGTAGTTGTACTTATCTTCCTGGGTCTCGGAGGATGGATAAAGATCTGTTAAACAATTTTGTTTTCGAAATCATTATGCAAGTACCTATTAACATTTAAAATTAATTTTCTTTTTTCTCCAATAGTTACTCCTCGTCTTTTGTTATTATATTAATCATAACTATAACAAAATTGTCAAATCTGATTGGCTATCAACTGCCCTGATTTCAGCCTTAATTGGACAGTTTAATAGGACAGTACGCGTCATGCCTAAGTAATTGGACAGTACGCGCCATCACGCGCGCGCTTAAATGGCTTTTTTTTTCACTGCTAGCAAAAAAAATTTCGAATTTCTTGTGTTTTGATTTAAAAATAGCCTATTATATCACAAATTTTGTTAAAGTTATGATTAATTGGTAACAGAACTTCGTGTCGTCCAATTCGGTCTGTAATCATACTCGTGATTAAACAAATCGGACTCCCGCTACGCGGTCGTCCGATTTTGTTAATGACTCGTATGATTACAGACCGAATTGGACTCCACTCAGTCCTGTTACCATTACTAATTGTCATCTTATCAGCAATACCGCATGCAATTTGGAAACTAAAAATTCAACTAAAGTTGCTGTTGTTGTTAAGGTATCGTTCTAAGACATTCTTGACACGCAGCCAAATCTTACGGGACTCGTGTAAAGAGATTAAACATTAACCTGTTTTAAAGCATTCAGATATTTATATGACATGGAGCATGCATGGGTGGAAGTCGTGGAAAGTAGGGCGAGTGAAAACGTTACAGCTGTGCCACTGCCATTTAGTTAAACTGTTAGAGTGATCCGAGGATACTTTTATTTTTAAAAAGGGGCAGGCTTTAATACCGGTTAGAACGAGAAATAGGAAGCCACTTTAGTATGAGAAAGCGGTGAACACCATCCTGAAGTATAAACAAAAAATCTTCGGTTTCACAATTCGTATTGTAGTGTGAACAACTGCACAAGCTGCACGACTATAACGTAAATACAGTACTGCAAAAGCTAGCTTGATTACGGTGGTCTTATGGCTGCGATTCCTAAAAATTGGAAAAATGCTATCTTACATGGCAAACAGGAACACATCGATGAACCAACGATGACACAACTAACCGTTGAAAAGGTTTCAGCAAAATATGCTCGACTATATGTTTGCTGAGAAATCTTTCTGCCCTCCATCAAATGAATCCTATTTAACATGTTTAAGAGAACAAACATTCACTCCTCGTGCCGTATATCGAGCTTCCATTCAAAATAAAAATTAAAAATAAGCTAGCTTTCAGTTCAAACTCATCCACAATATTCTTCTAACCAACCAACGCCTCTGGAAAATAAACGTTAAATCTTCCCCAAAATGCGAGCAATGTGATGCTCAATGAGAAACTATTAGCCATTTATTTTACGAGTGTCCTACCGTCAAAATGTTTTGTCAAAAGTCATGGATTGAGGGAATCGTAAACGTTCTGAAAATAGAACGGAAGTTCTTTTATAATATGGATACAAACCTGAAATACTTTTAACCATTATCTCTTAATTGCTAGATATTACTTTTACTTAGCTAGAAACAAGTTTGAGACCCCAGAATTGGAGGTTTTCATTGTTCTCCTGGAAATTAAAATCCAGTGCGAAAGAGAAATTGCAATAACGAATGGAAATCTTAACAAATACAGAGATAAGTGGACCACACTGTGCATTTCTGATTAGTGTTGATTTATAGTAATTTAGCAAACGCGCACTATTAGTCTATCATTTTTCTATTTGTTCTGCTAGTTGTTTTTAATCTGTTGAACCGAGTTTCGTATTTCACTTTTTTTCCTGCTTGTTTGTTTGTGTTTTTGTTTTTTTTACTGTTTTTTGGCCTCCTTTTATTGCCGCCCTGTTATTGTTAAGTTTATTGCAATGTTTTGTTGAACGGATGTTTAATAAATAAATTTAAAAATAAATAAATAAATAAAAGAAGAAAAGCTAGTCATATAAACTAACTATTTTCGTTAATTAATTCTTAAAAAATAAAATTTAAAAAATTACAAGTGTTAAATCCTTTCTAATTTTATACTATTTATACAAAAGGAGTAATCATTTCCTAACAGAAGTGTAACAAGAATCACGAGGCAAACTGTTTAGTGGTCTCAAGAAGGATAGATAAAAACTGAACTCGATGTTCATGCTTTTATCTGCTTAATTCCACTGAGAAAGATGTCGCTTTACTATGGAACACGTTTTTTTTGGCACTGTGTAGTCCGTCATCAAAAGAAGGGGAAACGACTGCCTGCCTTGACACGAACGATGAGATACGTAGAGTTTGTTTCGTCAGTTTTGCGTGGGAACTTTTAAAAGCTTTACCTATGGTCCAGCAGTTTTGTTATTGAATGACCACATTAAGACATTGAATCTGCTTCCTGTCTTCTGTTGTTCTGGATGGCAAGGATAAAACCCCGCCTATTTTGCAAATTCAAACAAAATTAGCTAATGAAAAATAGACGATGACTGTAAAACTATTAATACGACTCAAGAGATAACTGAAAAGCATTTACAAGGTAAGTAACAGAACTGAACTTAAATGGCAAAAAAGACTATCTTAACGCTGTTAAGTGGGAAGGTCGACTTAGGAAGTCATTGAACATGGAACGGAATTATTTCAAACTTGATTTAAACTCAAAGTGGTCAGAGATTTCCTGTTCGGTAGGCAGCAACTGAATTCGGTAGACAGCATTCGGTGGAGGACAAATACAAATTAAAAGGAAAGCCTTAAAAAAATACTAAAACTTTATAGCCTGGTTAAGGTAGATTGTACCGTGTGAGAAGAGGTTTCTTTCTGGGATAGCTTTTAGCATTTTAAGGAAGTCGTTCGCTAGGGGCTTCAGTCGCGCGGTAATTGCGTGCCAGAAAGAAACTTCTGCTCCGTAGGCAGTGAGGTGTGGTCGAATGTAAAAAATCAGAAAAATTTTGAGCCATGTATAAAAGGCTGCACATTTTAAACTACAAGAAGAGAATAGACGTAAAATTTTTAGCGGTTGTTGATTTTTTTTAAAGTTTCATTATATAACTACACGCCCCAAAGCTTTTGCCCTTACCTACCGAGTAATTTTTGATCACTTTTCGGATCACTATCAGTTACCTCGTAGTTCAGTGTTTTGCTCTTTTTATTTACGTGTTTAAAGGAATGACACTGCAAAATTTGAACAGGAAAAGCTCGTCAATCGTACAAGAACAATAAAAACTTAAAAACAAAAGTGCAGTTGCGAAGTAAATACCATATAAGCTTCTTGTGTTTATTGTTGTGTTTATTTTCCACGGTTGAGTGCGCGCTCTCCTTGACCAGCATTCCATCAGAGACAGCAGAACCAGGCCTTTTTGTCGATCTTTCTCTCACGGTACACTGAAAAATGCCTGTTTTTATACCCCGTTTTTTCCTTAAAGAAGAAAGAAAACATATAATTGAGGAATAGCTCCCACGTGGGATCGATGAGTGGCTTTAAACCTGAGGAGTGCAGCGAGAGAAGTCAGTATTAACGCCGTGTGTACTGTTATGGCGAGCAATACAGCTTCAAAGAAGAAAGACAAGCGAACGACTCTTCTCGACTTTGAGTTGTCAACTACTTTAGGTAAGCTGTTGCGGGCAACTTGCTTCGCAAAACCGCGATTTGGGACTTAATGTGCTATTTACAGGATATTCTTCTGTAAGGCTTTTGTTTATTATAGTCAGTTCGCATTACGGAGGAATTAGCGCAATGGTAAGCTTTTTGTTTTATTTTTCTTCTGTAGGCACAGGAACTTTTGGCAGGGTACTTCTATGCCGCGATCGGAGAACCTCTGAGTATCATGCGCTTAAGATAATGAATATTCGAGAAGTGATCAGACTAAAACAAGTTGAACATGTACAAAACGAGAAGAACATATTGTCGAAGATAGAGCATCCATTCATCGTTAACTTGTAAGTATATCGATCGACCATGTAAACAATCATCCATAACATGTTGTAGCTACTTTGGGGAATGAGGTTTTGAGCTTGCTTGATCAGGAACCTTTGTTTTTATGACGAACGAAAGCGCACAGAAAACCTAAAAAAGTCTCTAACGGCCTTTTATTGCGTGTTTCAGTAGATTCAGTTGTAAACGCTTTCTTTTTAAGGCGAGTGGGGTTATGTATACAAAGTCATTTTGATCTATTTGTGAAGTAAGCGTTGCCTCCTTCGTGTATTTCAAGGTGTGTGTATATATGCTCAAGGTTGTCAGTTGTTTGTTTGCACATTGTACCAGTATAATCGATTTTAACTACAATACTGCTCGAACAAATGACTTTAGCAAATCATCGCGCTTTAATCGACGGCAACCCTAGCCTACTCGTAGCCATTTTTTCCTGCTCTACCACGTGAATCGGTATTTCAAGGGTTCTAAATCGTTTGCATTATTTATTTTAGTGATGTTCTATATTTAGTTAACAATATTGAATTTGTGAAGATCCCGTGCAAAGTTTTCGTTCTGTGATCGACTAAGAGGAAGGTCGAGGAAATGCATATTTCATTTTCTTAGAAATCTAAATTGTTCGATGCTAGAGTTCTTTTCTGTTGGTCACGTCCCGTCATAGACGAATGAATCGATCAGAAAAAAAACATTTATTACTGAAGTGATTATAATCAATCACGTGGAAAACAACATTTCGGCAAATGCGAGCCTCACTTGTACAAGTCGTTTCATTTGAAATTGAAACAGTGTCCATTGATCAAGTTCATATCAAATAAAAACGCATTGTTTATTTTAGAGAATACACTGGAAACTAAATATATGATAAGTGCTAATGAAGTTAGATGGTTCATGAAAATTTCTTTTGTTTATTATGCTTTTTGTTCAACACGGGAAAAAATAAACAGCGAAAAATAGAAAAATTCCAGCCGTTCTATGAAGCAGCTGCTACTTGGACCCGGTTCCCAAAATTCATCAAATTCTTTTATATGCTATATTCTGTCAATTGATATCCCGTGCCATTTATTCCAAACTTAGCCTTGGCAAACTAGTGTTCGTTTGAAACTGTATTATTTCAGCCTGGAGTCCATTCATTAAGCAGGATTTTTTATTTATTGTTCTTATTTTAACAGTTGTAAATATCTTGCCATAACAAAACTTGAAGCCAGAGTCATGATAAGTAAAATATGCTATAGTTTGCACTTTGCAGTTAAGCAAAAATACAGTCTACTGTGCTTGGTATTGGGTGAGGGCAGACTTCTGCAGTCGATCTTGTTTTATTTTTTCTTTCAATTACTCATACGCGTAAAGTGCATCAATATAATGATGATTTTGCACACACTCCCTTAAGGTTACAAAATATAATATAAGAAGTGCTTAGCAATCTGGCCTCGGTGTATCAAACTCTGCGTAAGCAAGTGATCTGCTGAATATCAAATGCCAGTCATGCTAAAATTTCTCATAATCTTAAATAATCATGCAAACGTTCGGACAATCAACCAATCAAAATCACTACCCAGTTTTTCGGGTAGAGACCTTACTGGATGCACTACTGGCTTGTTGATTCAGACGTCCCTTCCACGACTGTGCGACCCAAAGGGACAGCTAAAATTTAGGCTAGTTAATACTAAAGCTCAGAGGTTTTTAATTTGATAGTTATGTTACAGGTCAAATTTGATTTCAGGTTAAGTGTTTTTATTCATGAATTAGGGCTAGGAAACAAAGGAAATTGACAATCAACCTAGGTTTAAAGAAAATTAACCTGAAATCAAATTTGACCTGTAACAGATAAATTTGTTACTCTAAGTAGCAAGGTACTTAGTAAAACAGGGGGCAGATTAACAGTGAGGCCTTCTTAGCTAGTGAGTGTACATATTTACCTAGTCTGAATTTCAAATATGGTCTTTTCACGTTTTGGGGAGTAGGCCTTGTCTGTGTCAGTACTTAACCCATATTCATGTTGTTTATTGCCATTTCATCTCGTCTCGTGTCGCTCATGTTTCAAGCCCATGTCTGTGTTCACAATTTTACCCAAACTGGGTCTCAACAGTAGCCTATAGCCTAGAAGTCTAGTAGACATCAAATGTTTGAGATATTCGCTCCTCAAACTTTTGTCAATCAAGTTTTGAGATCTTTCTTTAACGAGTGGGGCAGTTACCATTGTCAGTTTTTATGAGAACTTGAGTCCAACAGTTCTCATGGTCAAGGATGGCGTTCCTTTTATTAGGGAAGTTAGCACTTTGTAGGGAGAAACTGTAGCTTTACAGAGGTGGGCAGTTCCTTTTCAGCACAAAGACTGAGATGTTCTGTTCAGGAAAATCTTGGTTTTCAACTTCTCAAGTAGGCAGATGTAGATGTCCATCCTGTTAGAGAGGTATGATGACTTGCAGCTGTAGTTCTTATTAATTTTTTGATTATGATTTCATATGGTTTGAATTCAGGCTAAGCATGACACCTGGCCCCGGTTGTTCAAACGTCGGATAGCGCTATCCACCGGATAAATCACTATCCAGCGGATAGCGTAATTGATTTCCGTAATACTTATCCGCTAGATAGTGATTTATCCGGTGGATAGCGCTATCCAACGTTTGAACAACCAGGGCCTGATGTTTTTGTTAACATTGCAGACTATGGACCCATCACGATAACACTTTCTTGTACATGCTTCTTGAGTATGCTTGTGGTGGAGAACTTTTTACCTATCTTCGCACAGCTGGAAGATTTAACAATGGAACTGGATTGTTCTTTGGAGCAGAAATAGTGTCTGCTCTGGACTATCTCCATCATAATAGTATAGTATATCGGGACTTAAAACCTGAAAATATTCTTCTGGACAGAGAGGGGCATGTCAAGCTCACAGATTTTGGATTTGCCAAAGAAGTTCAAGACAAGTAAGTTATATGTACATGGTCTTGAGGGTTTGCTGCAAATATTGAATAGTTTCCAACAGTTCTTATAGATTTGGAAGGCAAAGAAATAAACTGAAGAAAGTGGGAATATAATAATATATTTATATCAGTGTGTAACATATTTTTTTATGTTCATTTTAGGACATGGACTTTGTGTGGTACACCAGAATATCTTGCTCCAGAAATTATCCAAAGCAAAGGACATAACAAAGCTGTTGATTGGTGGGCATTAGGAATACTTATATATGAGATGCTTGTTGGGTAAGGATAATGCCTTGAGCTCCGTCCATAGCTTTCTAGCCTGTGTTTAGCCATACCATACCATCTCTAAAGGAGAAAAAAAGCTATCTGCAGTGGTTTTCACATAAGCAGGCTAGAAGCTTCAAGAAAGTGAAGTGCATGTGTCACTAAAACTATCTAAGTTGTTAACAAATGCAGGGGTGGATCTAGGGGGAGGGTGCAGGGGGTGCACACCCCCCCCCCCCATGAGATGACCTGCGGTTTGTAATACAACTGGTATTCTGCAAAAAAAAAAGTATGTGGTTTACTGGTGTTGAAGTAGAGCAAGAGACGAGTGCACCCCCTCCTAAAAAAAATCCTGGATCCACCCCTGAAATGGTACAGCAAAACTCTCATACCAACGCTGTCAATAAGGAGAAAGTGCAATCTGTGATTAACAGGTCAAATTCCTGTTGCCAGTAGCTTCTTATACTTATGTCTTGTATTTTAGTAACACACTAGGTGACAAGTTGTAGCAACATCTCAAGGTGATGTTGCAGCAACAAATTGCTTTGTGTGTAGAGGAGAATTACGCATTTTTTCAAAAAACTGTGTCTGCAACAGAACTTTGTCACTGCAGCACGTCATACAAAATCAAATCAGTTACAATTTGTGTGAGTCATTGCAGTGACAAAATTCTGTTGAAGAGACAAAAATTTCACAAAAAAATTCTCCAGTATGTATGAAGCAGTTTTCTCCTCTTTTTCAGGTATCCTCCATTTTTTGATGACAACCCATTTGGAATTTATGAGAAAATACTTTCAGGCAAAGTGGAGTGGCCAAAACACATGGAGACCACTGCAGCCAAGTAAGTTCTTCTTCAGTTAATTTTGCGCTAATTAATGGAGTGTCAGCAGTAGCTGATCCAGGGTTTTCAATTTTTCGTAAATGAGTCAATAAAAGAAGGCAATTTTTTAAGTGCACAATAAGAGTGTCCTTGGATATCAGATTTGCTGTAAAACTGTTCCATCACTTTGTACAAGTTTGGATGAACCCTTTCTATCAAAACTTTCAGGATTCACCGCGGGTATATGACTAAATAATGATATTGGCCTTTATTACGTTACAATGATACACACTACCAATATAATCATATTTCTTTCTCCTTTTGTCAGAGATTTGATTAAAAAATTATTAGTACATGACAGAACAAGAAGACTTGGAAGTATGAAGGTAAGTACATGTATCTGTCTTTGCAGAGTAATTGTAGAAATAGGAATTTACTAACTTACAGCAGCTATAGTAATCCTCTAAGATACCCATTAGGCATATGATTATCTTGTTGATGGATTTGAAAACTTCTCTATTTTTTACAGTTTCTCTGAAGTTGAACTTAGTGTACTTTAACCTATTTTTTTTTACTTGATAGTTTATCCTTAAGAGGTTTTTTTTTTAGAATTTTCTTTTTAAATATAAAGGGCTTTTTGCATGTAAACAAGATTGTGTTTAAAGCAGGGCCTTTCTTATTGAAAACTTTTTAAAACTACACTCGAAGCATCAAGTCAGTGTTTTTGTAAATTTTTGTCTCATTCAGAATGGCACTGAAGATGTCAAATCTCACAAGTGGTTTAAAGTTATTGACTGGAATTTAGTTTATCAAAGAAAGCTTAAGGTACGGGTGTTGGTTTCTCCACAGAATGATGGATGTATTGTTGTAGTGTAAATTCCCTTCTGCTCTTGTTGATCATGACTTGCTAGTTGTCGTGTGTTGATTATTATGATGTAGCCGTCAAGGCTCCGTAAGGCTATGTTCACATGACACCAGACAAATTTTTGATTGGTTGAAAAATATGACCGGACACTTTGTTCACACGTGACCGTTTAGCCATAGTTAACATAGTGGACCCCTCTACTAACTATGGTTTTGCTCGGGTTATGGTACACGAGTCACAGGAAGGGGCTGGGGTGGGGTCTAGTTAGGCGAGATGTTCCCTCTCTGTTCCCCCCCCCCACCCCTTCACACCCTACTTCATCCTTTCACCTTGTACCCGCCCCATCGATTCTACTTTTTGTTCTCCCCAATTTTCTACTGTCAAAAGTAAACGATGGCTAATAAACGCAGAAATCACTGAATGCTCGCTCGTTAGTTAAAAAAATTGCGCCTGCATCGCAGTTGGCTAGAACCGTTGATGACACATGAGTGGCATTTCCCGAGCGAATACATTTTATGAGCGAAGATGGTTTTTGCACGGTAGAAATACCTGGAGACCTGAATTCAATAAACCGATATTTCTGGACTGAAGCCATTTACAACTTGTTACTCCGCTACTTTTGTTTGGATGCTGTCTGTGAAATAGCATGAAATGATGTAGTTTCTATTATTGTTATGTAGGCTCCGATAATTCCAAAGCTTTCCCATCCTGGTGATACAAGAAATTTCGATGATTATCCCGAGGAAAACTGGAGAGCTGCACCTCCACTCAGTGGCAAATTACTGGAGCCATTTAAAGATTTTTAACTGTTGCGGATGACATAACTCTATTATAGTCAATCAGGTGGGTTAAACCGCCCCTCAAAACTTTCAGCGCCAATACTAATCCAAATACAAATCTCTTGACTGATCTCCATACATTTCCGTCAAGAATTAGTTAGGAGGATTTGAAAACAGATCAAAACATTTCCCTTAGGTGATCATTAATTTAATTAATTCTCTTAACCTTTTCTTTTGATTATTTATTAATATTGTTTTATAGAAGGAAATAGATGTTGTTCACGACTCTTGTAGGCCTCAAAATAACGGCCGGTCAACGGACAATGTCCGGTCAAGATGACCATTGGTCCGGACAAACTTTCGGCTAGTCGGTCATTTTGACAGAACACGTTCATAAGCGACCCCTGCAGAAAAAAGTACATTTTTACCCCATTACGTTTCCATAGAACAAGATTGAGGGTTAAAAGTAAAGCTATCCTAGCAAGGAAACCCTTTTGCGTTCTATAAATATGATGGTAAATAGGTTAGGTTCAAGTTACGACTTTATAGCAACAGATTTGTGTTTTTTCTCTCGTGTTCGTTATGCATCTTCTTTCTGCGTCAATGTTTTTTATCAAACTACTGATTAACCTTCCCGGGACTCGTGATCTTAAAAATGTAACCAATCGTGGACT
Source organism: Porites lutea (assembly GCF_958299795.1). Classification (NCBI taxonomy): domain Eukaryota; kingdom Metazoa; phylum Cnidaria; class Anthozoa; order Scleractinia; family Poritidae; genus Porites; species Porites lutea. The sequence continues at coordinate 678,528 of NC_133210.1, forward strand.
TTTATATATATACTTTTATTTTTTTTATATGTTTTCGAGCTTCTGCACAGTGAAGGGTGGTCTGACTTGTCCTAAAATTGACCTTCGTTTTGTAATGTTTTGTTTTCAGTTTACCATGGACTAATCAAGTACTATTAAGAGCAGAGAATGTGCTTTCCTAGTTACCTTTTCTGGACATGCATAAGCCTTTTCTTTAGGAATTCATTTCAACTTTTATTTATTGGATACATCGGAACTCTTAGGCAGGCATTATAAGACATTGTATTGCAAAATGTTAGATAATTCATTCACCTTTTCTTAACTACCCCAATTCTTTTTAGTGTGTACGTTGAAAATCAGTATTACATTGAAAATCAGCGTTAGAAACTGAACCGTGATAGAGAATCGGCAACACTTAAGATAAATGCGGAAAAACCGGCAACCAAAAAACGTGCAACTTGTTTTGCGACTTTTTTGCAAAACAACCTCGAAAACAACCTTGGAAGCTTATTTGTTGCATGGCAGGTTAGAACGTGGGCGATAAAACGCGCAACATCGCTATTGTACTATTCAATTTGTTTTGTAGCAATCTTGCAAAACAAGTTGCACTTTTCTTGTTGCCTGTTTTACCGTAGCTTTAGGCCGGGCCGTACTTCATTGAGCGGAACGTAATGCTTATAAGCGAGAACAATAGTTTTTAGTCATTAACGTTAGGTTCGGCTCATGTGAAGTAGGATGTTTGATCCGAGCCTATCGATGGTTTGTCGTGGATCGGTATTTAATGTTTTTACGACTTTTCCCAACCCTTACCCCTCCCCTCATAGTTGGCAAATGATGATGCGTGTAGAGAGACTAATTTGGATAAAAATTATTTGTAAGCTCTCAATTTGCCATTTATTTTGCGAGGTTTTTTGAATGTTATAGAATTTCAATGGATTATTATTCTTAAAGTCCTTCCATATACTCAAATATAAAAGGGGCCCAAGAAACCAAAATTACTATTTTCGCATTGCCGATAAAGTTTAAGAATTAAAAGAAAACGTTTTGTCCATGATAAATATACAGGAACAGTGGTTTCCTTAGAAACTGTTGTGCTAGTTTGGGTAAGTATTATAATGGGATTGATTCGTTAGCAGGTAAAGTGTGGGAATCAAGAAAAAACCAGTTTCACTTATACATTTCCTGAAGTGCGGTAAATTTACCTAGTTTACCTGACATAAAGTTTGAATAAATTATACTGCCGCACTGAAATATTTCTTTCCGCCTTTAGCAGGTAACAAACCATGTAGTATTTTCTTTCAGGCCCAATCAGGTAGCCACCGTGTCGCGTCACGTGATCCCTGTTTGACCCTAGATTTTTTTTTAAGTCCAGTTTTGATAAAAAGAAAGGTCAATACGCAAATGGTTTTCTATTTTAAAGCACAAGGATGATTGTCATATTGAGAACTGTGCTGTTCTGCTAAACGAATTAGCATTCAAATATTTTTTTAACGTGTACGAAACTTTCTCTTTGCAATAGAAACCTCTGAACTCATTGTTTAAGGCTCTTCTATGTTTCAGCTCAGCAAAGCGTATTTTTAGTCAAATCGACAAGTTTCACTCTGGCATTGTTCTTAATTACGATGTCATCAATGATATTGCTAGTTTATTTTTGTACACAGGTAGAATTAAAAAATCAACATCGTAGAAATCATGCTGCGATGTCTCAGTCAATTAGAATTATTAATTTTTGTAAAATGTGTCGATGGAAATTGTTAGATTCCAAATAAATTTATATGTATTCCATTGAAAAACAGCTTGTTTTGTTCAATGCCTAGGGACAACCACGCTAGAGATCAGCAAACGCTAAGGAATGTTTGAGACAGAAAAGATCCTACCGTGTGAGCGGAGGCAACATTTTCGCTGTGTGAGCTGTCGTGCGAAAAGTAGCCTCTGCTGACAACCGTCAAATCCGCCCAGAAATCTGGACAAATAAATTTTGAAAAAGGGCTTTTTCCTGTTCTTAACCGGTTTTGAGCATTGCGCGAGTTTTGAGTGGTCGAAGTTGTCCCATTTTTTTTATTCCCGCGAAACTCGCGCCATTTGACGACAGACCGTGACGATTAATTTTGCTTGGGAATTTTGGGAATCGCATGACGAATTTTGCGCATGCACGATAGAAAATTGAACGGTTGTCGGCAGAGGCTACTTTTCGCACGCCAGCTCACGCAGCGAAAATCTGGCCTCTGCTCGCAGAGTAAAAAGATGTTTGACCCATGAGTGAAACTTGTTCTACGTTAGTGAGGCAAGGGGGAGATTGCTTTGGTCAAATAAGTTGATAGGTCTGTTCTTTTCGCCCATCCCCCTCCTCCCTTAAAAAGATTCATAAGCAGATATTTCTCGAGCGCTGGTACAAGGAAGTTTTAGCGCTCCCCAAAGCGTCAACTGTTGAATCAATTTACCCTGGGGAGTGGGGTACTTGGGTTAATTTTTGTTGTGTATGTGCCACTGGCCTCTCAGAGCCCTTAACCCATAATAGTCTATTCTGCGGCCAATTATCGACCCCATCTTAGTTACTTTTGGGTAAATATGTAATTTTTGCTATCCCAACTTAGTCACTTTCTATTTTTAGGAATTGACCCATTTTTTAGTTTGAATGAATAACACTTTACTTTTTGCTAACCGTAAATATGAAGAACTGTCTTACACCAAGAAATCCGAAAATGTGCGACATCATTCTAGTTACTGTATTTAAAATGCGACCCCATTATAGTCAATCCAGTCGTGAAAATGCGACCCCATCCAGCGGCACATGCCCATTAGCCTCTTATAAGGAAGTACCCCCCCCCCCCGGGCAATTTACGACGGTAAATTGGCCATTATTAGGGCGCGTTTTAGAGAATAAACTCTAGAAATCACTTGTTTTGTCGTTTATTGCATTGCAATTGAAATCTGCTGGAAATATAATATTCTGATGTATTCAGCGTTTGATACGTAATCCAAAAATCACGGTACAAGAGATCTGTGAAGAAACTTTCGCGTATTCTGATTATGCTCACTTACCAGACAAACAAGGTTTAGTAATCTGACAATACTAAACATCCACAAACAGAGAACAGACAAACTTTGTCTTGTAGCTGTTGCCAATGAGTTTGTAGCTCTTAATGACAATCGGAAAGGCAACTTTGGCACCTTCAGAGAATCCGACTTAAAAATGTCCGGGTGACACTCAACCGTTGGGTGTGCTGGGTTCAGCTTCAAAGTCTATTCATTTAAATTTTGGTCTAACGTGGGGGCCAGGTTGTAACTTGTTGTTTAAAGTGCCGATGTAAGAATTATAAATTTATATTACAATTAGCAGTTTTAGATGCATTTATAGCCGTTTCAGAAGACTTAAATTTGAAATTTTCCAGGGGGAGCAAGCCACCGGACCCCCCTAGTTTACTCACGCTTACGCGTTCGCATTAGCCCCCTCCGCCCCTCCCACTTGAAAATCCGCTCCGCGGGCCCTGGTAAATCGGTTAAAAATGAGTAGTAAGTACTGTAGCATTACGGTTGGTCACCAGACCCTTGTGTACTCCTTCATCCACGCCGCAGTTTTCCAGGCCGATTTCTATGAGCTGAATTTTTGGTTCAGTACTAAAACCCTCCGAAACTCTACTGCTCTTGGAACTGCCGTTAACTATCATCTCTCGCCGCGTTGAAAATATTCTTCTCAGAAGGTCAAACGAGGCTCGGCGAAGTTCCTTGATCCTCCATAAATACAGTCCTGGGTTAACTGTTGAGTTAATTAACACGATCACCAGCGCTAATTCAGATGCGTGTTGCAGCATTTTCGTGGTTTTCCCGTCAATAATTCTTATCAACAGAACAATCCATGTTGGAAGATAAGCCGCTAGAAGTGCACAATAAACATATAACATGTTAGTTACCGACTTTTTATACCGTGAAACAGCTAAAAGGCTTGCAGGTGATCTTGTTTCTCGCGATTGTACGCTGAGACGATCCTGTTGGCGGCGTAGAGTGGAATAAATCTTAGCAAAAACGATCGACGTCACCAGAAAGCTAAAAGGAATTATAATTAATACCAGAACGAAGTATAAACGTGGAGTAAAAAGATAAGAGGCCGACCATGGTAGCGATAGTGTCCATGTTATTGCCACGAGTGCGATGGATCTTTTGGAAGTTACAACTGTTCGGTACCTCGTCTTTAAATGCAAGGCCATGAATTTATCGAGGCTAATGAACACCATTGTGAGAAGCGAGGCAAGAGAAAGTTGACCGGACGTAAAATCGTACACCAAACCAATGATACATCTGGCTAGATTGTGAGTCAGTACCTTGTAGAGTGCGAAAGAAGGGTGCACAATTAACCCAACGCAAAAGTCCGAAAACGCAAGACTACCAAGAAGAACTTTGGATGGTAGCCCCATAGAAGATGTTCGACGAATGGCAAACAAGATCAGAAGGTTTCCCATAATTGCTGGGATTGAAAATGCTAAGTTCAAACATGCAATGATTTTATCTGTAGTGTCTCTTTCCGTTAACACGTAAAAGTCGCAAATGCTGTGTGTTTCCTCCGCTTTGCTTTCCATTGTTGCGGTGGGCGTAGACATAAATGCTTGAAAACGTGTGGCGTCCTTTTCCTCCCACAAATTAAATTAAAAGAATCAGAAAAACAAAACGCTAATACACTGCATCCATCGTATGCAGGTTAGAGTAAGACTCTACTACGACATCCTCAGTCAACTAAATATCAGTTTGGTCATCAAATTTCTTGCACCATGCCTTCATACGATAAAAAGATACTCTTCGAAAACCTAATTTTAGAGGCACACCACCACATACACCACATAAACCAGCTTACGTATCAGGCCAAGCGGTGACAAATTACCTTGTACCTTACGCGGCAAAAACATTTCTTTTCACACTTACTCTATAATCCTGTACCGAGCGACGCACCTGCCGAAGAGTTTGCTTTTTGTTTCGAGATATTGAAAAAGTGAAACTCAAGTATCACCTAGATTGAATTATCCTTTTCTCGTGTCCACTTTGTCAAGAGCTTATGTAGAGTTTAATTGATTTTCATTCTGCATAGTCTTGTTTTCTATGCTTGATTTAGTTTAACTCTGTAAATAAATTTCCAAAACGGAATCATCAACCGTTGAAATGAAAACGTTTTTCTTTCATCCTTTCATGTTTGCCTTGGCTTTTAATTTGTGTACAATGAGCGTAAACAAAAAGTCATGAGGTGTTTATTAAATTCTCTTTTTTATTATCTCTTTATATAAGCAGCACCTAAACGGAACAAACGCAGCCATACGCCGTCTAGTTTGTGAAATAATGTTCAACATAAAGAATAGCGCATACTTGCTTTAATAAAAAAATTGGCCAGTCAAACCCTAGTTATTACCATCCAACTGTTCAGTTGACTTTGCTGTCGAATCGCTTTCTTCGATTTCGTAATGAAGCATCTTTAAAAACGCCTCATCCAGAAAGTGAAGAAAATAATCCAGTTTCTTTGCAACTCTTATTGAATCAACTCACACTGTTTCTGTTTGTTCTAATTTATTAGGTTACTTTTAATTTCTTCGTTATAAATATTTAGAGCCTTCAATCTTACAATGTTGAAATATGATTAAAGAAACTCATGGATTACATATGAGACAGATAACTGATCACTGTTTTTTTTTTGTCAACTGTTAAAAATACCAAATATAAAAGGCAACAAAAGTAACAATGATCACTTGTAAAGCTCGCTGTGATACTAGGGTAAGATTTTCACCATTCTCCATATTTTTTTCTAGTGAGCCCACACCACACTTAATTACACACAAACTCGCCATACATGATTGTGGCTCTCTTTGAACATATCAAATTTAAATTGGTCGATACCGTTTCCTCTTTTATTGTCAATGGAAAATGAAAGCGTATCTCGTCAGGAAAAACTGACATGCCACTGTACGAAATGGCATGACCTAAACCGAGACCAGTTCCGTCTGAAATGGAGTTACAAATCGCGGACTTGAGGTTCTCATTTTGTTCCTTTCTTTTCAAAGCGCAGGTTTGAGCACAGCATACATTCACGAGCAAAGGCTGCATATATACAGTCTATCATTCAACCATCCTCGGAGACCCAGGGGCAGATAAAGGGGGCGAAGGAAAGTCTAAACGGGTGGAAAAATATATATGGCACGAAGAAAAGTAAAGAACGGCGAGAAGAGCCCCTGGGGACAATGTCTTACCAGACCAGTTCCAAACGGTCGCCGCCGTTCTGGCTTCTGATTGCCATTGCCATTGGTGCCAGAAAAACACAAGTTTTCTGGCACCAATCAGAAGCCAGAACGGCGGCGACCATTTGGAACTGGTCTGGTAAGACATTGTCCCCAGGGGCTCTTCTCGCCGTTCTTTACTTTTCTTCGTGCCATATTTATCCGCCCGTTTAGACTTTTCCTCGTCCCCACTATCTCCCCCTGGGTCTCCGAGAATGTCATTCAACTGAAAGCTGCAAGGATTAGCACAGTCGGGTGCGCAACTTTCTGTGCAGGAGCCGGTTCCGAGTTCGATTCCCAGTGACCTGAAATTCTTGTTTCGACTTTTTTCCTTTCCGTGTGTCCTATAGTACCTTTAATACCCGTATAAGGAAGCATTGGTGGAGGGGGGGGGGGGGGGGGGGTAAAATGGGCGCACCGCCGGTCTCATTGTCTGTTTAAGTACTGTGACTACCGTGACGAGTTACCGACGTAAAAGAAGGACCTTTTACCTTTTGCCTTTTATCCAACGTTACTCTGACAACACTTTTAGGTGGAAGGGTTAAGGTCCAATGCACTCTACAAAAGTCCTAGTCCTCGCATGATATGTAGCTTCTTCAGCTGGTGTCTCTGGTCTGTTATTAACTCTTCCTGGTTTGAAGATGCAGCAAGAAATAGCTTCAGCAGCAGATGCTCGGAGCTCTTTAATCCGCCATAAATATAACAGTGGATTTACCGTAGAATTTATAAAAACAAAAGTCAATGTTAAATCGGTCGCTACTCGGATTGCTGCGGGGTTTGTGCCAGATAACACTCGTGTCAGCATGACCAACCAGGCCGGACAGTATGCAATAACTTGGGCAAAGTAGACATATACCATGCTTCGAACAGAGCTCCTATAACGGGACATGCTCGCACATCTTTTTATATGGTGCAGGGTAGATGTGTTATAACTGGCCGCTACTGAATATTGTGTTCCTTGTCGGCGTAGAACAAACTGGATCTTCGCGAAAGCAGCCGAAGTTATCGAAAAACATACGGGAACGACTATTACGATAAAGATACAGTAAACCTGTAAACTCAAGAAGAACGAAATCGCCCATGGAACTGCAAAGACCCAGATGAGAGTCACAGCAATAAGAGAACGTTTTGTGGTCACCACAATACGGTATCTCATTTTAAGCTGGGCAGCCATACATTTGTCAATACTTATCAACATCATTGTTGTAAAAGAGACAAGAGAAAGGTGCCCCGAAAGAAAATCAAACAGCACTCCTACGACACAACGTGCAAGATTGTTACCAAGGAGTATTTTCATTGCAAAAAAAGGTTGTACAAGAATCCCAACGCAGACATCCGCAAATGCTAAACTCGACAGAAGGATTTTCGTGGGCAGCCAAAGAGAAGACGTACGACGAATTGCAACAAGGACGAGTGTGTTGCAAATTATTGCCGAAACCGAAAAAAACAGGTTTAAGGCGGCCGTGGAAATGTGTTCTACGTCTGTGGTGGGTCTGGGGTAGAAGTCGCAGATGCGAAGAGGTTGGCTTGAAGATTCGGACAGATTGCCCATGGTTAATTAAATGAGAATAATTTAAGAGATCGTGGCTACTTCGAGGTTCTTAAGTGTTAAGTGTAGCATCCATGACGTTTTGTCTAATATAAGCTTTCGAAGTTAATGAAAGTGGTTCAAAACCTTGTTTGTCTTTACAGCTAAAAAAGCGAAATTATACTTAGCACCTTTTGTCACCCAAAAGGTAATAAATACCTTATACACCTGCTCTAAAAAATGATATTAAGTTGCCAGTCCTTTTAAGTTTTATTACCATGAAGGCCCCGGTTCAAAAGTGAAACAATTTCATTTTCCAAATTATTGAAGGAAAAAATGACGCTCAATAATATTTAACCTTTGTTTAACACATGTAATAGTTCTCGTCTGAAAGATCAATCTTAAGAGTATAGATCGTGTGTCTTATATAGCCCATCAATGATCAATACCTCAGACAAGTACTGTTCATATCTCTTATTTGAATGGTCACACGAAAGAATTTTATTTAGACCCTTAACTTAAAAAAAAAAATAAACAGTACGGTCTCTCCCCTGTGGACGGTTATTTACTTTAGCAAGACATCATAATAGGATGATCTCTTCAGTGACTACAGGTATGGAACCTAGTTAATCAGGCGACCATTGTAAGGCTATGAAATCCCCGTCGTATTAACGAGAGGTTTAGAAATGAAAATGATTGACGGTTTTTCAGTTTGTCCAAGAGAAAATCTTGTGGTCGTAATAATGAGATAATCCTATGAACGGCGGCGTTCTACTCGTGTGGCGAGGTGCCACTCTAGTTTTAATTGCTAATGAGCAGATTTTTTGGCTTTATTTTTTTAGTTCTCATGTTCAGAATATCCACAAAAAAAACATCACAAATTGTGCAAATCTTGTAAAGTTATAAAGAGGGTCCCCAATAGGTTTTTCGGGATCCGGGATTTCCTTTGTTTGAAGCTCGGGATTCGGGATCTAAAAGCAAAATGAGGGTAAGATTCGGGACTGAACGTAAACACGCAAGGTGGGATGTCAAAAGTAACCATCGGGATTGTGCGTCGAAAGAACAACAAAGAGTGCTAGCCCTATAAGTCCCGCTAAAGCTAGTAATGAGATAATCCCAAACGCTTGAGCCATTTTCGGCAGCTTCGGAAAGGCAAGAAAACTGTCGTCCAGCAACACTTTATTGCCACACAGCGCGCAGTTCAACATTTTCAACGGCGTTTTTTGAAATACTTCTCCGTGTTACTGATATCGGGATTATGTGTGCTATCACTTCCAAGGCAGACTGTCGCAGCTCTTTCATTCTCCATAGATATAGAATTGGATTCACTGTCGAGTTCAAAAGAACTATCGTCAAAGTTGCTGTGGTTGCTTTATGCAAGTACTCTGTTCTTCCATAAATGATTCGAACCAAAACTACGATCCAGGCTGGAATATACGCCACCAGTAAAGCGCAAAATATGATAAACATACTGTTGACGGAGTCACGGTACCGCGAGACTGTGAGGGCGTCGACTCGTCTCAAAGACTTGTGTTGCGCTGGATTTTTGAAGCACTTTTGTTTTCGGCGAAGAATGAGGTAGATTTTGATAAACGACAAGGAAGAGATTACCAAGCAGATGGGTAAAATTGTCAGTATGAGAAGAAAATAGACTTTGTGCATCCAGATGAAGGTTAAACCCCATGGAAGGGCAACTAATCGAATAAGTACTGCGATAAAAAGGCAGCGTTTTAGGGTTACAACAGTGCGATAACGCAGCTTTAAATGGAGTGCCATGAATCGGTCAAGGCTGATAAACATTACGCTAAAAAACGACGTAATGGAAAGATGGCCGGACAAAATATCAAACAGCACGCCACTCACACATTTGGTTAAGACGTCTGAAGAAAGAGTTTTTACGGCGTATAATGGCTGTGCAAGTAATCCGACTCCAAGATCCGTGAAAGCGAGGCTTCCGAGAAGTACTTTGGTTGGCATTGCTATGGAAGATGTCTTGCGGATTGCTAGTAATATCAAAATATTCCCCAGAATTGCGGGAAGGATGGCTATAATGTTGACACTCGCTGTAGAAATGTCAAGAATAGCTGTCTCTTCGGGAATGGTTTTGGACTTGCAAACCAAAACACTTCGAAATGTAAGACTGCGGTAAAGGTAGTCTTCGTCTTCGCTCGATGAAGTCATAATGTCTGTACCAGTCTTAATTGTTTGTCCAATACTTATTACGATAATAACCAGAGCGGATGTGTTTTTCCTTAAAGTAATAAAAATGTATATCTTCTACAATTTCCTGGAACTCTTAACACAAGCTATCTACATCACCAACAATATGGTTTAAATTAAACTGACTCAGTTGCAAGTTTAGTTCACAGTATCTTAACACTCACGCAGCTAAACTATTAAAATTTCTAAATGTACAAAAGTGGCTTCGCATTATGTACTTTTTGTTTAAACAAATACGCAAGCTGTTTTAACTAAGGAACAACCATGAAACTCATGGATGAAAAAGGAGTGTGTCTGTTCAAATATGTAAAAAAATTTCATGTACAGAAAATTTCAATATTTTACTGATAAAATCTGATATCATTTTCACAGAGAGTTCCGTCGCTTTATCTTTTGAAAGAAAGAGAGAAATTCTAAGAAGGAGAAAAAAATCTAAATTGCCAATTTACTTCTTTCATTCATCTTATTATTTTCCATTAGGACAAGTCAGTTTTCTTTATTTAATTGAGTGCCAAAGTAAATATCATCTTGAAATGGAACTTCGTTCATTTTCATCCTGCTTCTGTTATTTTACTTGATCACAGCTATTTGTGATATTTTAGAGTGCAAGCATCAATTTTAAATATATGATTATTTCGAAGTAAAGAAACTGATATGAAAGCCCCGACAACTTTTTGGACCCAAAATCAGATGATATTTCTTGGCAGTACACCCGTACAGAGCCCCCCACCATACCGCCTCTGTATTTTGTTGTGGCACTATTAATGAAGGTAGGAAAGGTTTTAACCAAGGAGTCATTTCATACTTAGTAGGTGGAGCAGGAGTTTGCGGGTTAGTGGAACGTTTATGAACTGTAACGGTCAACATGGAGTCAGATAAAATGTTTCATTAATTTATTTTTGCCAGATCAATGATTATGTTTAAATGTATCCCGCTTGAGTTTTCTTTCTTCTTAGTCACCTGGTGGGAAAAACGAAGATGAAGATTGTTGTACGCAACGTTTAAGTTCAAGAACTCATTTATAAACTAAGTTATCATTTACAACTATAAGTCTATTAAGATTGTTGTTGCTAGTTTTATTTAGAACGTCGGGCAGCTTTGATTAACTGTAGTGGTTACCTTTATGCATAAAGTTGCAGCCAGAAGCAGACTCTCGATCGACTAAAAAAAGGGCCGTTTGCTTTTACTTAACCTCCCTTTGAAATTGGGGTGGGCGCGAAAAGCCCTGGGAACGAGGTTGGCTTTCCCTCATTAGTTGGCTAACCCTTTTTAACATGTACCAACTGAGAATAGGCCTGCTACGACAAATACGACCAGAATATTCATTTCGTCAGTTTTCTTTCCAATTTCAATTTGGTAATCCCAGTGAGGTTCAACTGACAAAAGCCCTAATTTGTACAAGAAAGCAAAACCCTGGTGGTGGTGGTGGTGGTCGTTGTATTAGTGGTAGTGGTAGTGGTAGTAGCAGTAGCAGTAGCAGTGGTGGGAAAACGACGTCATCGTTTCAAATGGCCATTAACTGCCGACTTGATCGAAACTCGGCTGCAACGGGAAATGAGGGCAGCAAGAAATATTACAGTTAGTTACTTTCAACGATGTACGAGACTAAGGCTACATCTCATCGGCCTCATGGTGACGTCAATATACTTTAGACACCAACTAATACTTATCTTTCAAAGAATAATGGCATTAAACATGCGCACTATACTACTGTGGTTGCAAGTTGCTTCTTAGGTTTCTGACTTCCTCTCATGGTCACTCTAAGTTTAGGAACAATTACTCTGAGTAACAAAGTGATTAAAATGATCAGAACCCTCATTCCCCTGTGCTTTGTTTTTTATAATTACCTGCGCGGTTCACCAAAGCACTTCGTACACATAATTGTCGTAATCTCTGCCAACTCCATTCCAACAGTTTGTGGACGGACCATGCAATTTGTAAGATTCTGTATCAGATACCCAACACTCGCCAAAAAACTGAATGGCAAAGAACTTCTTATTGGCTTTTTTGGCCGCTTCGTAGCACATGTGAACTAAATATGGAAATATTGAGAATTTTTTAATAATTATATTGCAAAATTTTGCTCAGTCGTTCGTTTGGGTAATAAGTGTCAAAGATGAAATAAACGATTACATATAAAAATTAGGAGTCTCGCTTGTTTTATTTTCAGCACATTGAGAAGTCACATGTCATCTCAGAATAAGGGACTTTAAGGTCCTTTCACCTTCAGCTCCAACCTATTTTTCCTACTTTTAAGAAACTGGGTGACTTGGAAAGGACGCGAGCACTATTTTCACCAGTGACTTTACTGGTGGCGCCGTTGACATCGCAAGATTCCTATGAGGACAATCTGAAGGATGAGTGGGAATTGTGGGATTTGAAATGTCTTTTATGTCAGAAAAAAAAATCTGTGCGTACGTGTTTCGGCCGCGTGCTGCTACTTACCAGTCTTCTCCAAGTGAAACCAATCAATTTTTTGTCGGAAATTGGCCAATAGCTTCATGGTGCGTCCATCACCCACGTCACGCCAGCAACCGAGGTCACGCCACGGTGCAAATCGGTAAACATAGTTGTGAACTTCATCCCCAACGCCTACAATAACGTAAAGAAATCGATGGCCTTTGGCGAGATAAGTGCTTCAAAGTTTTTTTTAAAGCGGTTTGACGAGGAATCAAAATCTACTTGTGAGGGTGCAGTACGTGATCTGTATACTTACCCCAGGGGTATCCCCTATAATGGTTTATATGGGAAGGCTCCGCCCGAAAGGGGAACCTCTTTCAGACTTCAGGTTTATGAAAGAGTAGGGATTTCACTAGACTAGGTTTATGAGAAAAGAAGGGAAATCTGCTATTTTAGTCTGTAAAAAAGCCCACAGCTGCACTTTCTGGCTGTCAAAAAATCGAAAAAACTGAAGGTTTTTTATGGTTTGTTGATATTTTAAAGACATGCAGTACATTTACAGTAGTTTAAAAAGATACACAGTTCTAAAGTAGGTATGAGAAAGGAGTACCATTTGACATTAGAGGGTATAGGAAAGGGGACCTTTTCTGTCAAAAAAGGTGTATGTACAAAAGGGTGAAGGGTTTGGACCTCTGGGCGGAGCACCCCAGGCCTTCCTGATACTAACTCACCGTCTGTACATCCCTTTCCAGGGCCATGTTTATCATAGCTTGGTCGGAGTCTGTCATCACCCCAGCACTCCCCGTAAAACTGTACTCCAAAATATTTGTAACCTCGCACGAAAGCACGCTCCGCACACTTAGTGACCATCGATCGCATGTTCCACCAATCGATTTGTGATCTGAGGTTGGCGTAAAGCTTGTTCAAGGCTCGATCATCAGGTTTATCTTGGTAGCAGCCAACTTCAAGGATTTGAGGCAGACCTTGTTGTAAGCAGCTGACACCAGCGTCTCGACTGTGATCACAGCTGTTTTCTCCCCACCCTGAGTGGGGACAGTCCAACAACGTTTTCTCTTGTCCAGTGCACATCATCTTGCTAAGCCACACAGGGCCAGTCCCCTGGCCAAACTTTGCGCGGTTTGCCTATGGAATATATTTTAATTACTGACTGATTGATTTCCTCGTCATCTGTATAATGGAACATCTATTCCAGACGAGTTAAGAGGGTCAGGCCAACTATGTCTAAAGCGACATAAGTTGTTGCAAGTTAATGTAACTTGGCCCTAGAGAAGCGACTGTGAGAGTTGTAATGCCGGCCTCAAGCAGGAATCAGTTTGGGCTGTGATTTTGTAATAAATGATCGTTATCTCCAACCAGTCTGATTTACTTACTCTTGGGGGTTATTGGCCGGCACTGATTCAAACAACTTTGCAGTATATCATAGGCTTCTCATAAACAAATCCATGGAGTTACTTCGATTCGAAACTAACAGTTTATTGAAATTTTACTGAATGTTGAAAGGAGGCCTTCAATTTGGTTGTTTCTATAGTGGAATAAAAGAACCTTTGTTACGCTCTCAGGTAAACATTTTCTTCTTTTTTTTTGTAAACAGGCCCTTTGTGTAAGCAAAGGCATTAACTAGGCCAAATTTATGGATACCTTTGTTAAGCGCATGACATATCAAAAAGGGCAAAATACCAAAGTTTTGATAGACAAACTGCCTTAAACTTCCAAAGGATAAAAAAAAAACATTCCTGTTGTAATAATATCGTCTTGCCTGGAAAATAGCCTTTACGAAGCCCATTTCCTCGCAAACTACAGAAGCGTCTTCAAAAGACCAGCCGTCGTCACAAACTGTTCCCCAGGTTCCCTGGTGTTTAACCTCTACTCGCCCCAGACCTTCCTGAACTGAATCTGGTGGTTTGACAAGCCTGACGACATCTTCTGTAAGTGAAAAAGCATATACTTGATCTGTCAACAAATCCATAGGATCTGCGGCAAAATCGTAGCAAATCCTTTGGTGTGGTTAATACGATAACACAAAACCCTTTATAGTCAAGCTTATTTGCCTTTAATAATGGAAGGTCAGGTTCTTCCATTTTGCGGTTTTTAAAGACTACAGCAAGACTGTTATTACCAAGGCTTCAAATTTGCAACAGCAAGAAAGCATTTATTTATCAATACGTTCGCGCGCGGTACAATCCCTGGTCTTAAACTATCTTTAATTTTCTCAATACGGCTTTAAAACCCCACCAACGAATTTAACAACAATTTGAAACTGTTGTTCAGTAGCCTAATGAACATAATAATGCAAGAATTGATGATGGGTAATGAGCTCACTTTGTGTTGTAATCTATTCTAAGGTTATACTCTCTTGCAATGCTAAAGTGCGAGTACTGATGATCATGACTAGACACTCCTTAGACACCATTCGTTTCCGTTCTCATAAAGCATGAGTAATTTTTTTGCTAGTCAAAGTTGTACGATTTGCTGTTACACCTTAATAGACAAAATTGACATTTTAGTAACAATTTGATCTCTCAAATATAACAATGATAAAACCAGTAACCGCTATGCATAACTTTCAGCAGATTTTAAAGCCAGCTTTGATTGATTTACTTCAAGTGCTTTTTAAGTGTCCAATTGAAAGCCGTGCGAAACAAATTTTATTATTATCCGTTATTCAGCGAGAAAAGTTAAAATTTATGATTCATAGGAACGGCTGACAGATTGATCATACTACTGAAATTTGACAACCTTTATGTTTTTGTAAATTTCTCTTCCTTCGCCTTTGACAAAGTCTCACGAAGATCGTAATTCAGTTGTTTCGTTTGGACGAAAAGAGACTAAGTCACGAAGCTTCTTCTTTTAATTTCAGCCTACCTGTGACTATTCTTTTCTCGTTAGTTAGAACTGTACACGCCCAAAAGGGGAGGATGGTCCATTTCTTTAGCTTCAGTTTAAAATTCGTTCACTCTTATCTCAAGCAACATTTGAACGTTTACATAACAATTGCGATTTGTACCCGGCCACTGTATACTGTTTTTGTGAAAATGAAGCTATAAAATTATACGCTTACCTGAAAATACGGCGGGGAAGAGCAAGAAAACCAAGATGAAGCAATTCATGTTTCAAAGGGAGACATGAGAAGGAGATAAGATTACGGAAGATTCTTTTCCACTGAATAAATAAAAGTTTCTGTCAAGTGAAGGAACCATCAGTTTGTGTGACAATAGTGCAGAACAGCTAATTGTCAAAGAGACATAATATTTATTTTTCATTAAATTGATCTTTTAATTTTGAAGCTTTGAATAGTTAACTGCTGCGTGAGGTTTTTGAGAACATTTTCCTGGATCCCAGGCACCCATTATCCAGAAGGAACAAGAAAAGGGACAAAATGGTTTTATAAAACTTCAGTAAACTTCTGAGTCATAATGCTTGCCACAAACAGAAAAAAAACTTTGAGAGACCTTGAGAAAACTTTAATGTTGACCTGAGAAAACTTTTTTGTCCGTGTTTTGAATTCTTAATCGTTGAATTTGCTTCTGTAAAATACGACACAGGAAGGAAAATAGGTCAATACTGAGATTTATCAAAAGTTTTGAAATTGTTACCTTAAAAAATCCACATTTCATAGATACAGAAATTGTTTGTTTACTTTATTCTTGATTCATTTTCTTTAAGACGGTCTTTTTTGCTTTCCAATGAGATTAATTTGAACCACTGAGAGAGAAAATTAACAACATTGTTGTTCCTTATAGAATATTTTTAAGACCTGGAAAAATTGCATTGAAGAAATGTTAACAATTTCGCTAGCTAGCAATGAACCTGTAAACCGAAAAAGTTGAAAAGAAACAGCAAGAAAAAAAATTATATTTTATATTTTTTCAAACTTAAAAAATCTTCCAATTTTTGCCGGAACTTAACTTAGCTAAAGACAAACTGTTTATTCAATTTGACTTTACCCTGACATATAAGAATTTTATTCAAACAAATCTGTGTGTATTCGAAGGCCGCTGCAACGTTCTTAAATACTTGAAATTGGACATTAAGAATAATGCATTTAGCATAAAACCTGAACAAGGTTAAAATTACCATTTTAAGTTTGCTTGTATTTTGAATTGGCCTCGTTTTACTCGTAGGTTGTGAGACAACAGCCATGTTTGAGCACAAAATGAAGCTTTTCATTACTTTGTTTCTGGTTTCAGTGAAAGTGGTTATAGTCATGGGTGAGTAGTACCTTTTCAATGGTAAAAATATAATTTTATTAGTCTGCGCTGTCTTCTCTTTCTTCTTCCTTTTTTCTGTTGTTCAGAAGGTGCATTTGATCAAGCAAACTAGAGTAAGGAATAGTAGGCCATATTTGCTCGCGAAACTGCTCATCAGCCATCCTTAAAATATAGAAAAATAGCAACTGGCTTAGAGGATTTCGATTTAATGTCGACAAAGTGTTTAGATATGGACCCACCTTGGAAAGTATGATAAATAGTAGGATTGTTGTAGAGGTTTGTTCAGCCAGTTTGGCTACATGTTAGGCAGGCGGCACGGGCCAATGACAATGCGCAAAGCAAAATAAACTGGCCTCCTAATGAAAAACTGGGGAAGCATATTTTTATGATCGGCTCATAGTTACGAACCTACCTTTACAACCGACATTACCTGTCTTGTGCAAGATAAACAACGATACACCAATAATACTGCTTCATCAAGGAAACAGCTATATTGTATTTAATACTGATAAAAGATCAGGTTCACTTTCGAGAGTAGAACGATAAAATGTGTAACCATGTTAAAATCTAGGTGGGGCCATGTATTTCGGGGTTCATTTTACACTCGATAACATTTATGAATGACTACAGGTCCAGTACCGGAACGGTCAAGCTTTTGCAAAGCCATATGAAATGAAGCGGCTAGGGACATCGAACCTAATAATTTGAAAAAAAAAGACAAAGATAAATTTGAAACCGTCTGTTTCTTGGCAGCCACCTTGACATCTAAGAATACAATAAGGAAACAAACTTCTTTTATTCTCTGAAAAATCTTGATACAATAACTTGACTTTCCCATGTGACTTGAAAACATGTTGGCTTTCACTGATGAGGCTGGTAGCAAACACAGTTTGACAATGACAGCATCAGTTATCCTAGAAAACAAAAACTCACAATTAATCAGTGTCTGGTTTGACTGTGAAATAAGCTATAGTGAGCAGTTGATTAACAGACTGGGTATGATGGCATGGGTTTCATAGGACAAGGCCTTTAGACAGGTTATTTGTCATCCACTTTCAAAGAGTTCAGGGAAGGGAAATTATTTTGAGACAAGATGGGAGGGGGGGGGGGGGGGTCAAGTCAAAACTGGGCGCATACCCGTTCTTCAGAATTTTGGCCTCAAGCTGACATTGTATTTAATCAAATGGAAAATAAAAAACTGTAACATTAGAAAGGATATTTGGAAGGTATCTTTCAATAAAAGAAAACGAATTTGTTTCAGTGTACTTGGCTTAGTTCTCAATGGTTGCTGTCCCGAAGCATTACTAGGGGGCTCAAGCAAAAAAACTGTAACATTAGAAAGGATATTTGGAAGGTATCTTTCAATAAAAGAAAACGAATTTGTTTCAGTGTACTTGGCTTAGTTCTCAATGGTTGCTGTCCCGAAGCATTACTAGGGGGCTCAAGCAAAGACGACGACAGTAGTGAGCGTAACAACTTAGCACGTGCATAGCGCTTTTTTCGAACATTTCTTTGCTGTCACTGCACTACTACTTTCTGGAACTGCCGCATTTCACGTTGTACGGAGGACGTGAGCACAAGACGCTCTTTGTTTTTCTTATACAATCCCAGCTTAGAATTCAACTCCAGAAAAATCTGCCAGCATTTGACCAGTTGAACGAGATGGAATAAGTGCGATAAGGTTTATAGCATCGCGAATTCACTTTTTAAGAGACGTTCTCTTCTCTAGCCGTCGCCGTCGTTGCTGCTTAAGCGCCCTCAGTGTTGTCAGGGTAACTCTATCTTTTAATCATCGATCCTCGAAAATTTTAGGCCATCAATTGGGAAGCGAGGGTGAGCAAGCTTTCTTCAGCACACTGAAGCAGTTATCTAAAGATCGACAAGCAGCCCTTGGTGCAAAACACGGTAAGTAAATTCTTTATTTTAAACAGTTTTTAGGGCGCTGCCAGATCGAGTTTTAGATGTAAAAATGAAAATTTGCTTGATCAACAAAATGAGTCAAGTGTTCAATCAGTGAGTCAGCGAAAAGTTTCTTACACTTCATGAGTAAGATCTGAAGGGTTTACAGACATAGGTTTGCGTTGAACAACCCATCTAAGAAATCGATGGCTGCCTATGATATCCCTAAACTGATAAACAACTAATTTCAGTTTTGCCGCTGACAGTTTTTTGCTTTCCGCGTATTCATTTGTAGTATTTTTATCCAAGGTTTTCGGGGTAAAGCAGCTTAGTACGAGAGCGTGCTTATCTCCTTGTCTAAAGAAAGAATTAACCTATATTGATACATTTGTATGGCGGGTTTTTTTCATAGCGAAGTTGAATGTCGTTCTATATTTTCATCATGCTAGAGTTAGGCATGCGCATGAACGATGGCGGGCGGTAAGTCCTGACAAGCTGGCGGTGATTGGCTTCCGCAAGAGAATAAACCTGGACCAACCTCATCCACAGGGCTTTCTCAACCGTCTTGGAACGAGGTTGAAGCTGGACCCTAGGAATGGTCCGAGCAACTGAAGCCCGCAGGTGGTTGGATATGTATATTGTAGAAATATTGCACATCAAAACTGTCTCGGTCCACAGAGACGTAAAAAACTAAGTTGTTCAAAACGCCGTCGCTTAATCACGCTTGGATCTAACCTAGTGGACAGCTGTTTGGTAATGTTGGTAATATCTTTCATTTATGTCGCTATTTTATTGGCAAAACAGAAACCATAACATTTCTCAGGGTCGCCTGTCTATTCAATATACCGCATCTAATAAACCAATGGGATTTATTGTTGAGAGTTTGTGAACGCAAAATACTCGTCAGAGAGCCATGGTTCATGGGCGGGTATCAATTCAGTACTGGTGATAATCAAACTTCACGATCAAAGGAAATAAAATCCCTTATTCTTACATAGCCAATATTATAAAAGAATAATGTCATGAAATGTATATCGAGTGGGGAAAACGCATAGATGATTTTAAAACAAGTAGACTGATGGAGACTATGCGATCTTGAACATTAATGGATTCTCAGAGTTTCATGCTTTTTGCGAAGTAATCATCAAGCAACTGTGCCAAAAGAAACGGTTACTGTCAAATAGAGAAAACAAAAACTGTACAAAAAAATAAAGACTAAGCTTGGTGCGTGGCGTGAGACGCGTGGTTTGATGATTGCTTTGCAATGAAACTCTGCGAGCAGCAATAAATCTTCAAGATCACTTAGTCCAGCTCTGTCAGTCTACTTGTATTCTTATAGTCGATGACGACATCACTCTGGTACACCGGTTCTCTCCCTGCCTCTGCATGAGATCACCCTAATGGCGATCAGTTTAAGTGATATCTATGGGGCTCCAGTTTTTTTACAGGTGCTCTAAAAACCGATTTCTCAGTTCTTTTTCAGTAATGTATGGATCGAGTTCTTAGACCTCCCGTAACAGATCTAACAATGTTGATGATGAACTTTATTTATTAAAGTGTCAAGAAATCTTCTAGGGTGCCTGACAGGGCCTGCTTAAACAAGGGACTGACACTATTTAAAATACTACTAACCTAACTACTAAGAATGATTAGTATTAATAACAAATATATTTACAGTGACAGTATGACATTAACAAAAACATGCTTCCTAAAATATTGCTTTAAATTATTGGGACACTACTCATACAAAAATGATCCTTTAGAAATTAAAATGTCAGTAGAGTCTCGATGTTAGCAAGAGAGAACATACGAGATAGCAATTCTTGCGCTCTGTAATTATATATTGCTGGTCTACCTCTCGGGTTTTCTTTTTAAAAGGCGTAAATTACATCGGTCTCATTGACATCTTTACTCATTTAAGATCAAATCACGGGACCTATGTTTCTTAAAGGTGATAGTATTTAAACACGGAATGAAAAAGGCATTAGAATTGCTGTGTCAATAGCGAGATTTAAGTTCAAAAAGGGTCGTTTACGAAAGGAGGGCATATAATGTATTTTGCCTTATACATAATTCTCGCTATTTCTTTCAATCGACGACAGACTGGTATTAGCAGTTTAGCGGCCTTTCTAATAATCTTTTTCATCCCGTTAATTTAGAACTTGTACGTTATAATTGAAAACTCGTGTTAATAAAAGTAGAAATGAACTAAAATAACCTATCATCATTTAAAATGATCTACAACTAAATTTTAAATGATCTAAAATGATCTAAAAGAATCCATCACGAAATCTTAAATGATCTACCTATATGTCTAGTTCGTTCACACAATTAAGAGAGTGAAACGTTTTACTGTTTTAACGAAAGATTATTTTAAATTACGCTCGTTACACAAGTGACTCCGACTTAACAACCAACGCATTTGCCTCTGGCACATTGTTATATACTACTTACTTATAAAGGGTAATAAATTATTTTAGGATACATATTTTGAAATATAAACTTCATAAACGTTGAATCAGCTCTTCAATCTTTAAACCGTTCTGAAAAGTACAAACACACTCGTAGTCTCGGTGAACTGTTCTTTGTGAATTGTTCTGTATTTTCGGGTATTGAGAGGTTCAATTACGATTCTATAGCCTGTGAAGACAGCGTTCACTAATTTCTTCTACAATTCACGTTATTCAAACTAGTCCACTATGCGTGATAGTTTAACCAAGGCCAGACGATCTTTTCTTTAAAAAAACTGTCATTTTTAGTAATGGGCCAGTACTTGTACAACAGTTCTTTTTCGTGCCGACACCGTGTTAATTCCATGAACTGGTTTGCTTGTTGTGGACAGACTGTAACTGTTATTCAGAAACTTTATCAGAGTTTATCAAAATTTTGTGTCGTAGGAGCTTGGTTCATCGTCGTCTGGCAAGTTAACTGATTCCTCAGTTTCTCTTGAAACAACATCTTTGGACTCTGCCGAGCATGACTTAGTGACAGTGGTGAATTGAGCTTGATCTTCTGGCCCAATGCTGATGTCCGCAAACTCCAGTTGCTCCAGTTTTTTTGCTTCCCTAACTATCCTTGGAACAACTTTATCAAAAGCTTTTAGTTCCACGAGATTTTTCTGTTTTGGGTTAACGAATAAGACTACCAGTGCGCGACGAAATCTTTCGGTCCGAATGTAATAGATCGCACAATTAATTGCGCACGTTACGAGCAAAAAGAAGAACTCAAAAAACAAAAGCCAGTGTTCGATTATAACTACAGTGGTTGCAATCAAAATACTTCGAGTTACTCCTGGAAGAATGCAAATGGCATAAGCAACTATTATATATCGAACTGTTATCAAAGCTTTAAGATCCTGAAATTTTTTAACTCTCAGTCCTTCTATACCCTTTCTGAAAGTGACATTTTTCCTAATTTCTCTCGTGCTCAAAAATGAAACTACGCAAAATAAGACCAGAAAAGAGGGCAAAATTATTCTAGGGAAGGGCATAATGCCGTTATCTTCGTATTGTTGGATGTACCTAAAAATTGCCACATCACCCATTTCTTCAAACTCTGTATGAAACAAAATAATGAACCCAACTATGACACAACCTATAACCCATTTAACTGCTATGGCTATAAAAATTGTTTTTCTATTTTTCCATGCTGTATATCTTACGCCATAAGCGAAGGCTAGATAGCGATCCATGAATATGGTGGATACTGAGAGAAGGTTCTGTAGCAGACATCCTCTGCGGATAAACAAACAAACCATGGCTACTGTGCGACCCCTAAGAGATGGTGATGGATACAGTTGGTAGCAGATAAACATGGGGATGTTAATTGCACCGTTCATGAAATCAGTCACAGCCATTTCAACAACAAAAACGTTGGCATGAGTACGCAGATTTTTAAACTTCCAAACGATGGCACAGATCAAAGAGTTACCTACAACCACCACTAGCAGTAGAAGACCAAGAAGACATGTTTGAAGGATCAGCTCATATCCCTGTGGTAGGATTTGCGCTTTAGTGCTCATGCCAGGATGCCGTTTTATCTTGATAATCACAGCTCTTTCTCTTCGAATTTAACGAATGTTTTTTTTACTTGATTGATTTCACAGCAAAAAACGTCTTCTCCCAATGAAGAGATTAATTTGAGTGAATGTTTTGATCTTGTGCAATCTGCATATCTAGCTTTGATATGCTGATTTATTTCAATTGGCCTGTTTAAGTCACACCTTATTGGGTGGGACCAATTAATAAGAGCTTTATAACGTCAAGAAACCTTTAAAAACTGATCTTGACGAACCGCATGTATTCAGGATAGGTGTGGAATGTTGAAATGCCGAAAAGCCTTTTTTTTTCATAATATCTATTTCTTAGTAACAAACAACCTGATCCAAAGACAATATCCTTTTGATTTTACTTTTCATATAACATCTGTGAAAATCTGGCTTTTCTACAATAATGTAGAAGACGGTTTGACAGCCTCTCTTTCACTCCATTTTGTTGATTTGGTCTTTTTACTGGTGTCAACCACGTACACTTAACCCTGTGATACCAAAACGTCAGTTTTGAAAAAGAGCAACAATCGCTTTATTCTTGCCGCTTTATTCTTACATTATCAAGTTTCCTAATCAACCGTCCCGAGTTTAGTGGTATTTAGCGATTTTTGCTTTTTCTGAAGTGAATGCAAATTAGATTGAAAATTTTACAAGGAGCGACATTTCCCGTTTTTTGATGTTCCGATCTTTGCGTGTTACAACGTTTTCGTCTCCCTTTTTGGCGTTCCGAAGAAAAAATGCAGGACGGCAAACTAGATAAATTTTCTTAAAACTGGTGCTCTAACCAGGAAGAATTTTGCCCTTCTTGTGGTTAAAACGTGTGTCTGTTTCAAGTGAAATACAGCCCTTATTATCAGAGAATAAAAAACTTGAATGTACACTTTAGATGCTTCCTTGATCTCCTTTTACAAAAAAAAGGAGTGAATAAAAAGGAGCCGTACACTTCTTTTGTCTCTCCTGCTTCTACTTTTTACTTTTAGAAATAACTTCTGGTTTAGCAAAAACTGAAAAATAGTCGTTGTTCCTTAAAAGATCATGGACATGTACTTGCCTAGTTCCTTGGCCTCATTGTTATGCGCGGCCTGTTTTTCGGGTCTTGTGATTCTAGGTCGCCGTAATGGATTGACGGAGAAGGCCTGGGAAGTTTGCTGTACAAGGACAAGGCAAGAAGCGTACAACGTTTTTCACATTCTGTGGCTGTCGCCAACATCATCCATTGCGCTAGGCCAGGCTGACGATGACCAGTTTTCCCAATTGATGGTCGTAGCGTTTCTGGCGATGTGTTTCACTCCGATTAAACGAAAAAAAATACCAGCAATAATGTATAGTCTTGGATATGATTATCATTCTAGCGGTTGAATGTAACATTTCATCAGACATTTTACTAGAGATGTTTCTAGATCATTACTAATAACTAAAATTTCACGAAGAATGCTTTTCTTTCGGACTGGCACCGGCGCCCACTTCAAGCACGGAACACTGGTGGAGGAAGTGTGTACAGATAGTTTTAGCCTGTCCGCAGACTATTTACTTTCTTTTCGATCATTCAAGAGCGACCACGCGAGAACGACACTCGGCCCAGCCCCTTGCGCTTGCGGTCAATAAATCCCTCGTGGATTTTCTTTTCAAACAAGCGCTCGAGGATCTTTGAACAGGGTAAAGTCGTTTTGTCATCTCCCCCAGCAACTTAAAGAGACAGCTGACATGCAGTTTTGGTAATTACAATTTTCAAAATCAAGAATCAGAAGTCAAGGATAGATGTTTGTCTTCCTATACGCACTAGGCACCATGAGCAAAAAAAAAAAAACATCGCTGTAGCTAAGTTCTTAATTTTTGGCGTTTTGGCTTTTGTCCCCTTCGTACGTAAGCACTACCCACCGATCACATAATAATATCATTTGGTTTCTTGAAAGAACGAAAAAAACTATCTTACATAAGTAAGTACTCAGTACTACTTGTACTAAGTACTTCTTACAAGTACTCTGCAGTGGCTCTTTTAGCGTTATATAATAAGAGTATACGAGGCTACTGGCATCAAACTGCAAATAAATTAAAGGATTACCGGATGGAGTAAGCGATAATTATAAGAAAACATAAACTTAGCAAAGTAGAAAGAATCGAGTTTAAACAATCTAAAAAGTAATCCTCTACTATACTAGAGAAAAAAGGGGCATTATGACAGCGATAAGCAACGATGAATAAGCTACTTGTAAGTTTGCCTCAACTTGATAAATATTTGAGACATAAAAATTTCGCTAATTTCATTAATTTGCTTTATTGTTTGCTTTTCCAATCTGTTGTAGGTCCTTTGGGGAAGAATAAGCCCACGTTAGAAGACGAAGTAGCCCAGTTATTTCTTACAAAAAGAGCAATAACAAGCATCAAACGTGAGTCATAGGTTACTGTACGTGTTATAAAACTAAATTACGAGATTCAGTCAGAACTTGTTAATTAGGCTCCCTGTCTGAAAACTCTCCACAAATGTAGAATTCGGTCGTTCTCACGGTTAATCAATTTCAAACTTAACAACTACATTAAAAGTACCGTACTCGGCACTGTTCAATGTAAATTTTCTTTCGCTTCAATTGAAATCCTGTACTGTCAACTCCGAGTAAACAGTAATGAAATATACGTTGAATTATATATCCTTTCAATAATCCATAAAACTCTCCAAATCACTGCCCGAAAAGTTGAAATGCACTTTTTCGGTTCAGATAATTGCGATTATCTGCCACTGAGACTCGTGGCCGACATGCTTTTTCCTTCACTGCATATTAATAGAAAGGGTTTTATCTTTGGCTAACCTCCCTATACAAAATCTGCTTTTAACACGGTGTTTTGGCTTTTTAAGCAAATAAGATCCGTTTAAACCTGGCTGACAATCTTCCGAGAGAGAATGGCACAGGCCGTGTGGAGATATACCATGATAATCAGTGGGGTACTGTGTGTGACAAGTCGTGGGACTTAAACGATGCGTTCGTGGTCTGTAATGAGCTTGGACTTGTCAAAGCCATCCACGAGACTAAGAATGCCAAATATGGGCAAGGAGTAGGTCCTATTTGGCTCAGTAATGTAGACTGCAAGGGAGGAGAGAGTTCCCTGGTCAACTGTCCCCACCGTGGTTGGGGAAATGTTGGCTCTTGTACACACGGAGACGACGCTGGCGCCAAATGCCTGCAAACAGGTGAGAAATGGGTACGCAAGGTGTACATACTCCCAGGTTGTAGCAATCTCTTCTAGGAATTTTAAATGCATCGATTTATTCAGAATAGCAGTTTAATGATAACTTTTATTTCTTTCTCATTGTAAAAACCAAAGTGTAACTCGAGCATAAATATGAGACTACAAGTGGAAAACAGTAGAAGTCCACAATTAGTTTCGATATCAGGTTTTACCTAGTCACACTAGTCACAAAACTGTATATGATGTATGTCAGTGAATGCACTGACATATAGGTTATTCTGCAACATATCTATTTTCCCGAAAATGCCCTATATATATGTCATTATAAACATGAGTGAAATCATTACGTACAAAGAGCCGACTGTAAAAAGGGTCCACATAAGTAGACTCTGATTTCTGCTTTCAAAGAAGGTCGCCATTTGAGGAAATGTTACGATTCTCCAGTCCATGCGACATGCTTTCTTGGCACTCTTATATGTAGCTCAAAAAAGGTCAAAGTGTATTAAAGGGATTGTCAGAGTTATCTTGGGCCCGGGGAAAGAATTAAAATTTCTTTAGAACACATCTGTATTTGTAGTATGAGCAGGCCACCCGACGTTAATTTTTCCCACTCTCCTGCGAGTACCACGCGGGCTAAGAAAAGATATTTATGATATTATCTGTTAGGTATACCTCGTTTAATTGAGGTTGGTTGCTACAAAGACAGCCAGTCTAACCGGGCTCTTCGTACTCTGTTCGCATATCTGAGAAGTGAAGTCGATTGGTACAATTTGCGAAGCATGGTAACAAAGTGCGCAGAAAGAGCCTGGAAACGAGGATTTAGGTAAACAATCCCACAATCCTAATGTATATGTGTATAATCTTCGTGAAGGAACGTGATCCATTACTAACAGCAGTGAATGTAGTCTTAGAGGAGAAGCTAGATGAATTTAATTTGACGTACAAAACTAAAGAAAGAGTTTGCTAAGTTAGTTTATGTTTAATGTGACCATTCCCAGTGAGTCCTGTCATACGTCATGAATTTCTTTAGTTGCTCACTTCATCAAGAAAGTTAGGTTGATAGTTCGGTGGCTTCTTAAGAATCGGGAGCTTACGCAACGACGACGGCAAAAAAGCAATAGGGTTAGGGCTTGTTTACATGGAGGTGGCCGGGACCCTTGGTAGGTGAGGTAACCGGCGGCGGGTATCCCTTCAGGGCCGGGTTGTTTATAGCTGGGTTAAGATAACCCAGGGTTAGTGCGATATTTGAATTCAGATATGAAAGCTTAGCAAGCATTTCAGTTTTAATGCTTTTTGTCTACAAGTAGATGATTGGAAGCTCTAAAAATAGCACAGAAAATTATCCGAGAAAATGCTTTTGAACACAAGAAAAAGAAACCTGGGTTAAATTTAACCCCGGGTTAAGGGCTAATCGGCCTTCGAACAAATGGGCCCAGGTCCCTAAATTATCCGCGAAATACCACCTCTAATTACTGGAACAGCTGGGAGAAGGGCTTTAATAAAACTACGAAAAGCAATCACAAACTAATGATAGAAATAGGCAGATACACTACGAAAGATAGTAAACATTGCCCTTTTTGTGGATCCAATCTAATCGAAGACGAAGTTCACTTTCTTTTTCGTTGTCCTACGTACTCTATGATTAGGAATAATTTTTACAATAAAGTCAAGACTCTGATTCCAATATTACCCAGTTACCAGTACACGTTTTATCAATGGACTGATGAACTCCTCTAATTTTTTTATCAACATACAATTCATGAAATATATTTCAGCTCGCTTTGATTTTCGTGACAAATTATTACCAAAGTAACTTAATTGCCTTATGTTGTAATGTTAGTTCTTCTTCTTCAAATAGCTTTTGCAATACTGTATGTACTTGTATGGTCATGCAAGTAACGCTCGTTATTGCTGTTGTTGTTGTTGGTAAGCACAACTTTTTTTTCTAGGTACTTTGGGATCCAGTTCTATGGCGAATGTTGGGGTGATGTTGAAGCAGAAGCAAGGTACGCCATGCATGGTGAAGTGGATAGGAAACATTCTGAACAGAACTGCATTGAAGGTGAGATTAAAAATTTGCCGACTTTTTCTTCTCTTAACGACGCCAAACTTTCTTCATTTTCAAATGTTTCATATCCTGACAGTTTTATTTCAGACCGAACTTTTTATTCAGAAGGAAATTCAGACAAACATTTTTAAGTAGAGTAAAAACTTTGTTAGAGTTAGTGGTTCTGAATGATTGACTTGATAACTCGAACAGATTGAGGGTAGATTTAAGCGTTTTCCTTCAGAGGCAAAATATTTACTGCTTCGAATCAGATTTGATAACGACCGTGGGTAAGATGGCATTGGCAATCCTTTGCTATATGTAATTACCGATGATTATTAACTGCTTTATTATTTTGCAACAAATTGCGTTGATTCATTGCGTTCTTTTTGTTGATAAGGTACCGGCATGCACTGGGCAAACTTTGTGTACAAATTTGCACCTTGGAGAGATCTGGGATGCTGGAGGGATGTCATAAGTGACCGAGCATTACCTCAGTTGCTAGTAAACCTACGATCACAAATTGACTGGTTTAACATCGGCAAAACCAGTGAGTCTTGAGTGGTGTAGTAGGGAATGGATATTTCTTTGTCTTAGTTGTTGTTGTTTTTTGCAAGGTGCTCTCAGTAACTTGTGGGTGTATCCCACTGCAAGAAAATAAGATTCCATTGCAAACGGGGGTCCCTGCCTCAATGAGATTCATGACGTCATAGGCGTTAATGTAGTCCCCTGTAATTAATGAGATTCCCCACAAAATAGAGTAACCAACCCTACTGTCAGCTTGGGCATAACAAATAACTACAACACATTTCAATATAGCCATCAATTGTTTTACTGAATTACAGTATCATATGACCTGATTTCCACAAGTCTCCCTAAGATCATTCGCCAACCACTTATTAATTAAAAGCCGGGATGATTTTGATAAACTTTTTTTTCCACTTAGGGACGGACTATTGGAAAAAACCGGAGGTGGGGTGAAAATTCCCCAAAAAAATTCCTGCAAGGAAAACTTGTCTAAAAAAGATCCTGCAAGCGGTGATACCTAAAAACAATAAGTCATATGCCCTAGAAAAATTTCTACAGACAAGCGAGATTTTTAAAAAAATTCGTGCACCAAAATTTTTCTCCCCTCCCACCCCCCCGCCTCCGCTTATTTCTAATGGTCCGTCCCTTATTAACGTTCACCACGCTATTATCTCTTTGTCAACTGAAAGCAAAAACTGATTTCTTCATCTAAATGAAACTTTCTTTTCCTGCCTCCCGCGGACAAGGTACCTTGGTGCATTGGTCCCAGCATTCAAGGCAGGTGTATTTAGATATTCTTTATCCAAAGAAAGTTATCCCCAAGTGCAGGTATGGCGGCTTTCTTAGTTAGGGAAGAGATAACTGAACTTTTTAGCACCAGACAGAAAATAACGTCTGCTGCGTTAAAAGTTTTGATGTATTAAGATAACATTTGATGTAAACTTTTGTGTTCGTATGGAGGAAGAAATAGGGCAAATTTGTATTTCCAATTTCACTCGTGGTTGTGTAACTCTTTTCAGTCGACAAATGTTATCAGGCTGCGAAGAAGGCTGGGAAAGTGTATTTCGCCGTGCAGTTTTATGGGGAATGCTGGGTAGCCGACGATGATTCGACTTACATGAAGCATGGACCTAGTGCTGCCTGTTGGAGTGGCGTGGGAAAAGGATTTGCAAACTATGTCTACAAAGTGGAGTGGTAACGCGCAAGGTATACGACACAGTCTTAATATTAAACCATACATGTTGTGGTCAGATTTTTCTTCCAAGATAGATTCGTTGGTTTCTTTTCACTGCACACATTTGCTCTTCTCTGCCGGGGGAGAAAGATTAAATGGCAAATTTTAAGTCGCCAGCTCAGGCTCTATATATCCATTAGCACGGAGAATGAAGCGGCCTCAACGTAAGAAAATCAAATTTTTGAAAAATACCATGAGCATAAAGAAACCCATAAATGTTACTTTGTTCAACAGCATTGAGATCGTGTAAAGACCTGGGAAGCTTTTTCGTTTTATTGGACATGTTGAAACTAAAAACTTATCAATGAGGCGTTTTAGGCATGAAATACAAGTAAAATGCCAAATGCACCTGGCGTAAATTATATCTATACTAGACTAGTCTCTCTAGACTACGAGTAGTAGTCACTTTCTTAAAGTCACGTGTATTCTTCTTTTCTCCTGACAGGTCAATCAGACGTTGTACATGCATCCAAACTTGAGACCACTGTTCAACAAAGTAGTCAGTAACTTAGTAGAAAATGTTTATCTTAGAATGGAACATTTTTCATTACTTTCATGCAGTGTGTGTACTGTGAATGAAATAAAATTGAAGTACGAATACTTTTATGATCAATAAAATATTCCTTCACAGAGAACTCAGCATCGGTATATTGTCCCAGCATCCGCTATTTTGCCGCATCAGTGCTCCTTACAATTTTTACTGTTTTTAAAATTGTACAAAAAATTGAGCGAGCAAATTCATACATTTATTTTGCAATCCTAACACGCTACCAGCTTGTGAGTAACACCAGTAGAACTTTCGCAAGATCCTTTAAGCGTGTAGGGCCCCGGTAACTCGAACTCTGACAAAAAACAGTTCGAGTTATTGAGGGTTCGAGTTAAAGGGGTCGATTGCAAAATTTAATTCGCCATTTTAAGAGTCTTTTAAAAATTGATAGTTACTGATTTTTCAGCTCTTCAGTATATAGGGCAGTGCAAATTTAACTTATTTCATCAGAAACGGTAAATAAACATGATTAAGCATTTTTACTATAAAACTTGATCTGTTCGTTGTGCCAATTAGAATAAAATTGATGTAGTGTTGACCAGTGTTAGTTCAGTTAGTGTTTTTACCGATTATACAAAAAGAAGAGCTCTTTGAAATGGCATCCGAGTGGAGTTACAAGAACCAGAATTCGACCGCACAGTCATCGGGATAAATTTCGGCGAATTTTTTATCAAGGGAAATGAACTTTAGTTCGAGATAGCGAAGAATTTGAGTTATCGGGGTTCTACTGTATTTCATTAGACTGGCTGCTGTAGCTTGCTTTTTATTGTTTTCTGATTGTTCAACGGAAAGAGAAAGGATCCTGCTCTCTTGACAAACTTGATCTCAAATCCGGCCGGCGCGCGTTCTTGATTTCTACTAACAGTTCTTTAAGTTTTGACCCGTTATAAAAATCACCGTCATCCACCCCAGGCCCTCCTCAATCCTGTCCTCTTCGCCTCTCTTTCTCCATTCTCTCAGCCTGCCAGAGTGCGTGCAGCTGTTTCTTGCCAGTCCACTCCGGAACTCTATCAGGCGTTTATATGAATTAAGATCTGACCTTGATACTTTCATCATAAACCAACACAGCAAGTGAAATAGGTGTTGATTTCTAAACAATTCCTTCTTATCAGCATTTATATGTTAATTTCAAAATTTTTTAAAAATCACTACAGAGTTTTTTAGATGTGATTTTTGGAATTGGTTAGCCTGTACACAGACATTGTTTTATTTTCCTTTTCCGTCTTATTTTCTTCTTCCCCCACCCCCACCCCCTAGTGCTGGCGGTCAATAAATCCCACGCGGTTATTAAATTTTATCACGCACGCTCGACAGACTAGAGGGTCTGTTAAGGGACCGGTCATTATTTATGTGGGGGGGTGGGGGGATTTTTTTTGTTTTAGCATCAAAGAAAAAGCGTGACCCACCCCTTTAAGCCCATTAGTTAATTCTTGACCCACCCCCATATAACTTTATATAAGAGGTGACCCACCCCCAACCCCCTTCAATCTATACCTCTATAAGGAGATCCTGTTCACTGAACGAAATCAGCATATCTTGTGGACCAGTGTGCTACTCTGCGGCCACTTCTTGTTGATGTGCCTTCTTGTATTGTTGCAGTATGGCTGTCATCATCTGAATCACTTTCGCTTTCACTTTCATCACACAAAACAAGGTCATTGTCACTGTCACTCTCATCACTGTCCTCACCAACACTGACGCTTGAAGGAAATGTAGATTCCTTTGAAGTTTCATAATAGTGTACTGTGATTCACTTGATTTTGTCGATTTTCTTTCCGTTCTTGCTAAGTTTATTATGCTCAATGTATTTGTCCAACTCGGGCACTTTCAGAGTGTCAAGCTACCCCTTCTCTACAAGTGTTTTCCAGTCATAGCAATGTACATCTTTTAAGGCTCGAACTTGCTTTTCTTTTCTTTGCTCTTGCTTACGGATCTCATTGACACTTTGCAGTTGCGACAAGCGCTCAATGTAATTCTTCACCAGTTTTTCGTCTACAATGAACTTGGAGGAAAATTCTGTGATAGCATCCGATTGACAACTTCCCTTGCTCGAAGAGCTTCTTAATATTTGATCGTGGCTGCCAATTATCAGAAATACGCTTCTTGTCATTTTCATCATTATTGGAAGAAGTATGAACGCTCAAGTATTTAAATTCAGGAATTGCAGATTGGTCTGGAATTGGTCTTGGTATTTCTTTCAATTGCTGGTCCAGTTGCTGGTCCAAAACCAGTTTAAAAAAATTGCTTTTTTATTGAAGTCATTGAACCAAAAATAGTAATTCAATTAAAAAACGAATTTTCAAACTGTTTCTGATTTGAAAATTGGAAAATTTTGATTTCAGTAAATTGAATAATGAATTCAATATCCATTATTGAAACCAATAATGATTTCTAGCTGTTCATGCTTCAGGTAGTAAAAGTTCCCAGACAGTTATATTAAGAAAAGGAAGCATGCAGGCCTTCTCAATAGGGCTTATGTTTATTGATTGATATTTGGTGCCCACATCTTTGATTCCCCATACTTAGGTTGGATTGCTACATGTGAAATCCAGTTGTGTTATATTTTATGTCCAGCATTGCATTAGAATTTATTTAGATCTTCCACATGAATTGTAGTGGGTGTGATTCTTTACAAAACACACAATGACCCACCTTCAATCATCGTGAAATTCTCTTTTGGCCCACCCCTTTTCTCTAAACAAAATAGGCCCGGCACACCCCATGATTTTTACCCCCCCCACCCCCCCCCCCCCCCCCCCCCACATAAATAATGACCGGTCCCTAACAGGCTAGGAATTGGGGCGCGATCCATTCAACCAAAATTCAGACCGGTCCGACCGGGAAAAGAGGACCACCTCAAAAGGTGGACCTGTTTTTTCGAAACTTTTCCGGTTGGACCGAACCGATCCATTGAGTTTTGGACCGAAATTTCCGGAAATTTTGGTTGAATGGATCGCGCCCTTGGTTGCCTGTACTGAAAGATCCTAAAACTAAAATCGGAAATCTTCCCTTTATCCTTTGCGATCTTTCGCATGGTCGTGGTTGGGAGACTAGGTACAAGTCATCTGACAAAGACCGCGCGCATTTGTGAGTGATTGGGAACCAAGATATATCGGCTCATTGAAAATTTATCACGAAATGGCAACGTAACGCCAAAAAACTCTCCGTTTCAAATGGCATTTGGCATAGATGCATTGTCCTTTCCTAACAGGAAGTTCAAAATTTTTATTTTGTTCATTCTTGGAACTATTTTAGTGGGTAAGTGAGGCGATACACGATAATATCATGTCACACGTGCTAGGGCTTTTTAGTAGGTTTGTTTTGTTGAATACAATTGGTCTCACGGTCTTTGTTTTCTCAAATTCCAGTTACCTGGGCCACAGTTAATCGTAACAGAACAGTCACACTCAATGAAGGGAGGTGAGAGAAGCCGAACTTTGTAATCTGGTCTGCTTACATTCAGAACTGTTTGAGTGATACATCACAGCTGATCAAGTCAATATCAACACGTTTGCATAGTAAACATATTCTTTCATTTTGTTTGGATCGTGTGCATCATGGTTTCAAAGACTTGATAATACTGGATAGACCCATAGATTTGTTATGTGTGCATTTTCTTGCGCATAGTCTATACGTGTTTGACGGTTATTTGCAGCTATTTCGAGAAAGGTTGTCGGAAAAAGTGCACGCGACAATCCCCAAAGGTATTGTGGGTGGTTTGGAGTGCACTGTTCTTCAAAGAAATTTGAAAGAATGTCACGGGATATTAATTTTGCGATGTTATGTTTGTGATTGCTAAAGGAAAGCAACAAAAGTAGGTTCCACAGCTGCAGTCGTTAGGAACAGTGTATTGATCATATCCCATATTACCTTTCGGGATTGTTGCGTGCACATTTTTTCCGACAACCTTTCTCAAAATAACTGTATAAGGAATAGTAAATGAGATTACATGCATGAGATATATTTTAGATTTTATTTAGATTATATTAGACCGCACAGAAATTTACCATCTGCTGTATTTGTTGTGTATGGTGAGCTCTAAGCATTTGTATTGATTCAGTTTAGTTCTGGTTTCATTTATTTCATTTTCCATTTCTTTTCTTCTTTTTTTTTTATTGACACTCATCTCCATGCATTACATGTTCAATACACAAAATAAAGTAAAATATAAAGTTTGGTTAATTTATTGAACCACAGATGAAGCAGAACCTCAACAAATTAAATACTTGCAGTTTTTACTAAAATTTTCCCCCAGCTTAACGAGGTGTATATTTCCTATAACTACAAACATTTTTATCTCGGAGTCTTCCAGATGGTGCATAAATCTTCTGCTCCAGCGCAGCTCACCTAATCTCCTGGATAAAATTGGTTTTTGAGCTTCTCTGTCCTTTAGTTTGGAAATTTGCCATTTTTTTTCCAAAATTGGAAACATCTTTTGATTCATAGTGAAGTTTCTGGAGCATTTTTGCATGTATTTCATCACTGACTGTAAAGATTATTTTATCATTCCCATGTTTTAATTTTGGGAACTGGGTCAATTTTTGCTTCTTGGGGACGGGAGGTTGGGGGCTCGGTTGTCGATATCCAGAGGTTGGCACCTCTGCAATGGATGGGTTTTGCACAGTGGTAAGTACATAATATAAATAAAAACAGGCTAAGAACTGTATTGCTAGTAAAGCATGGTGTCCACAGGATCATTTTATTGCTAAAAAACCTTCAGCTATAGATCACAGTGAGAATTGTTAAAATAATAGAAATGAATCTTTTATAAAATGATGGTAGCAATTAATCAAAGCATTCATTGTGACAGCAGTCACTGAGATAAACTTATATTCTCTTTTAAGGGTGCATCGCATGAGATTGCTTAGATCAAAGAACATTTTTCAGCAAATTTTTTTTTTTTTTTCAGGATCTCCCAAAGAGTTTTAGATGATTTGAAGAAAGATTTAGAAAAATTTAATATAGAGGTACATAGTGATAAAATAGGAAGTAGAAATCCACTTAAAGACATGAATTCTCAATTACCTAGTCCCTAAAACCAATGTATGCTGTAGATATTTGTCGGGGAACCAACTATAAATATTATTGTCAAGTTACCTTAGAAATTGTAGTTATTAGTGAAAGTATATATTGCAGATTGTCAAAATTCCAGGTTTGAGTTTTTGACGCTAATAATGAAGCATTACTAGCCTGCCATGCTGCAAGCAATCTCTCTCTCTTGGGTCTTTTCAAGGATCTCATGCTAATTTGGGATTTGTTTGTAATGGCTAGCCCATGTTTGGGCTCATTGAGGTGTGAGAAGTCCTGCAAAACTACCACTCATTTTTTTTAAATTTAGAAGTAAAACATTATCTTTTGTTTTCCATTTCAGATAAATGAGAAAATAAGGCCATTAGACCTCAGAATAACAAATTTAGAAAACAAGTATGTTGATGTGATTGATGATGCTTGCATATTTGTATTACTTGGTATAATTTACGGTTTTAAAATTGTTGTTGTTTTTTTTCTTTTGTGAATAAATATCTGTGGACGTCTATAGCAAGCAGGGTGCATGGGGGCAAGGGGCTTGATCATGTTCCCTTTTGTCTGAAAAAGCAGCCACTATTTTTTTATGGAGTTATCTGTAAAATCTATCCTCTTGGTCCTTATGTTTATCCCATCTAACTTAAGAAGCTTATAGTACCAAAATAAATATCAATAATAGCTGTTTTAATCAACATTTATGGACACAGAATTATACTCTCAATGTTTTTAACTAATGAGCAAATAGTATCTATGTACCTGGCAGGTCTCCAGGCCCCCCTCTTTCCCTAAGTGTTTGGATCTCATGGCTCTGACAAAAAAACTTTAATACCAGCTTGTCCTTTGAGCAAGCAGCAGTCACATGTTGCTTGTCCAGGGCCACTTCTTGCTTACATGTATTTAACAAATCGTCCACAAGATTCCATAGTCTACACTCTTATAGACCATAGA
Source organism: Porites lutea (assembly GCF_958299795.1). Lineage (NCBI taxonomy): Eukaryota > Metazoa > Cnidaria > Anthozoa > Scleractinia > Poritidae > Porites > Porites lutea. Next base: position 714,594 of record NC_133210.1, read on the forward strand.
AATGACGTCATAAAATGTTCAAAACTCAAGTGGAACCACAAGCTGCAGGCGGGTGGTTTCACTGCAAAGTAGTAGCATCATTTCTATGGCCTATAAGAGTGTAGACCATGAAAAATTGTGGTTGATTTGTTTTTTATACAGTAACATTTATTTTTTTACGAAAAATCAAAATCAAAACAACCAGCACTGTGTGACATGTTACATCATTTCCATGGTCTTTTCTCTCTTAGACCATAGCTCTTGACCAATCAGTGCAAGAGGATTCGCTCAGTTATTGTAAAAATCCCAGTTAATGATTTTGTGAGAGGATTATACTTGCCTAAGTCCTTGCCTATGGCAAGTAAGCTTTAAAATTTACTTGCCAAGCAAGAAAATCTACTTATCCCACACTACCGGATGGGAATTTTTTGGAGTCCTGCTCCTCTGCATGAATATGAATACCTCTCTATTATGGACAGTTATTTTTGGTTCCTTAAAATACAAGACTTTATACCTGCAGCCTTTTGTCTACAATGTGGACACCCTCTAAATACCTCTTCATTGTAAACAGTTGCAAATGGTCCATCTCAGTAATAAAATGAGTAATTTGCATTAGCTCTAGTTACTTCTAAATTGCATTTACCACTGCATGTACATGTAAAACTCATTGTAGCCTACATTTGTAAAGTTTTGTACTGGCAACAAAGGGTGAATGCTAGAACGTAGACTTTAGCTAATCTACATGTAACGTGAGATGTATGTTGGTTTTTGTTCACAAACAGGGATAGAAAATACCCTCCAGTAAAATATTTAGCAGAGAAAGATCGAAAAAGAATTCTGGTGAGTCCAACTTTAAGTGTGTGTTTATTTTAAATTTCTAGATTGAAGTAATGTCCAGTGTGTAAATAAAGTCAGTTTTACAGCTTGCCATTTGGCACTAGCCCAAAAGTCATTTCAACAAGCTCCCAAAAAATTTTGATGAGCATTGATTACAGTTCTTCTGTTATTTGAATTCCCCGAAAAACTTCACTTTCCCGTTGGGCAAGAATTCACTTCCTAATAGCAAAATCAACTAGCCCCGGTAGGCTATAGGACTCTACTTTCTTGGTACTCTGAAATGTCATTTACATATTTTTATAAATTTAAAGTTACATTGCATGAGTCAGAACTTTACTTTTCAATTTTTGCTGTGTAAATTAAAGATTTTAGATTGTCATAAATTTTTAGATTACAGGTGGAGCAGGATTTGTGGGATCCCACCTTGCTGATGCTTTGGTGATGGCAGGACATGAGGTACCATCTTTCATAAACAGTAATAAAAAGCTAGTGTACACACCGGGCGGGGGGGGGGATGGGTGGACTCCCTATAATGGCCTTTATGGGAAGGCTCTGCCTAAAAGGGGTACCTTTTTAGGCCTTATGTACCTTAAATCCTCTGTTAAGCCCCCCCCCCCCCTCCCCTCTCTAATAAGCCCTCCCTTTTTAGGGGAAGTAAGTTGATAAGCCCCCTGTGTCTTTTAAGCCCCCCTCCCCTCCCCCTTATTATTATTCACTGATAAATGATAGACTTTATTAATCAATTACAGTTTATGACTGTAAAACTTTGTATGGACTGATCCAGGATGGTTTATTCACCAGGTGGAAGAGTCCAGATTTGTTTTTATCCTTTGGCTGCATGACCTCCAACCATTGTCCTTGAGCTTTTCCACTTTGCATCCTAGTTTTTTTATGGAGAACTGATACCATTGTCTTTGCTAAGTTAAATAAGCCCTCCCTCTTAAATAAGCCCCCCTCAAATGACTGTGTTTCAAATAAATAAGCCTGAGCCGGGGGGGGGGGGGGGTTGATTTACGGTATATGAAAGGGAAGGAATTTCACTAGTTGAAGTATATGAAAGGGTAGGGAATTTTGTTATTTTGGTCCATAAAAAGGCCCTAAAGGCCTAACAGATGCATTTTATGAAAAGTGAAGAAAAACGTTCTGGTTTGAGGTTTATTCACATCTTAAAGAGAGTGCAATAGGTTACTTCCATTAGTTCAAAAAACCCTCACTTTCAAAATGAGGCTACATGCACAACCTTTCTAGTGAAAATGAGTTTTATTTGCATGAGAATGAAAAATGATTTCCATATCAAAGGCTGAGCACCTACCCTTGTTTTGAAACAGAGGCCGGGGGAACTCAGAAATGGCCTATTACGGCAGTTAAAAGTTTTAAGCTAGGTATGTGAAAGAGGTGCCTCCATTTGGCAATAGAAGATATACAATTTTGTGCCAATAATGGTATATGTAAGGATAATGAGGAGTTGGACTTTGGGCCACAAAGCTTCCCCATAAAAAACTTTGTTGAGTAGCCCCCGCAGGGAGACTAATTTTCAAAGTAAAAATGAAAGGCACAGATCGATTATGCGCAAATGTATTTTTAAAATAGAATAGCCATCGTCATCATCATTGTCATCATCATCGACATCATGCTACAGATCACTGTCCAGACTACATGTAGACCATAATAATAATTAAAATGTAACTTGAAGTCATAATCAGGCAGAGTGTACTGTAAAATAATATTAATACAGTCAACTCCCTATTAAGATGGACAGTCCTTCAGGAATGGCTTTGACCATCTGTCTTAGAGAGGCATCCTGCTTATGGAGAGTGGAGGTATAACAGTGGTTTTAAAGCTAAACCAATTGTCAATGAATACACATCTGTTTAAACTTGTACAAAAAAGCTTAAACTGGAACATTTCACCCTCATTTCAGTTTTGAGTTATTTTCCCTACTTAAAGCACTTCACTAATGGTTTTAAATGTGTCTGTTGTCTGTGTTAGAGAGGTGTCCGTCTTATAGAGATTATAGTTAAGTAAAAGGACTGATGAACGTCAGGAACTATAAACACCAGGTGTCCATCTAAAAGAGGTGTATGTTAAGAGAGAGGTGACTGCAACTAGAAGTAAAACAGTTGCTTTATGTTAATTTCAGGTAACAGTTGTAGATAACTTTTTCACAGGAAGGAAAAGAAATATTGAACACTGGTAGGAATAAATCTTAAACATTGCAATGCACTAAGAATTGAGTTTCAAGTTTAGTTTGTATTATCTAGTCAGATGAAGCTTACAGTAAGTGCATATTATATTATTTTGTTGACTTGTTTTGCAGGATTGGGCATGAGAACTTTGACCTTTTAAATCATGATGTAGTTGAACCTCTTTTATTAGAAGGTGGGTGACTTTAACATATGATTCATGTACTCGCTGCAGCCAATCGTAAGGTGCAATGTTTTGATTAGCTGTCTTAACTTTAGAGCATTCTTCCTGATCCAGCTGTGTTCATGCTATTGTAAAGAATGACATTTAGTAGTGAGGTAACTGGCAACTTTTTCAAGCATTTTAAGTACTTCTTCTTTGACTGATTAATACAGGATATCTGTTCTTCAGCTGATGTAATAATGGCTGTAAGCTGTGGTTATTTTCTTGATGACTGGTTTTTATAGCAAAGAATGGAACGCATTGAAAACACACTTAATTTTTTTATAGCTGTCAGTGTGACCCCAAAAAGGTCAGCTACATGTATGTTTTATAATCACAGATTAACAAAATTAATTATATTGTGTTTTCTTTACAAATATTAAATTTTATTACTGACTGTCTTTTGACATTTTAACCTCTTAATTAATCAATGCAACTGGGTCACTAGAAATTATTATTTAAAGTTTAGCTGTTTCACACTCCTAATTAGACTTAGTTAGCCTTCAGGTCAACCTCTCATACAGATCAGGTATATGTTACAGGTCAAAATTGAATTCAGGTAAAAAAATTCGAGCCTAAAGTAGGTTGATTCTCAATTTCCTATGTACATAATCATGCATAACTTCTGATCTTAAACGTCTACCTAGGTTAAAAATTTTTACCTGAATATAATTTTGACCTGTAACTCACATACAGCAAATACACTGAAGGCTCACACACCCAAAATACACTTTTTTTTTTAACTGTGTGATATGGTAATTGTTTTTATGATGTTATTCTCACAGTTGATCAGATTTATCATCTGGCCTCACCAGCATCACCTCCTAATTATATGTACAATCCTATCAAGGTAAAACAACTTTCCACAATCCTTTGAATCTTTAGTGAAAAAATGTACGAAAGGGCACTTGAGAGAAGTAACCTAAATTTGCAAACTTTTCCGGGGAAGAAAGCTTTCACACCCTCCTAGAGGCTTGCATGTTCAGGACTGGTATTACATGTAACAGCTTTGCAGCTTAAAAGAGTCTCCTTATTTTCTTTCAATAGGGACTGGAATGTCTGCCAGTGCATCCCTTGCTGACTCTAGAATGGTGGTTTTGAGCCATCTGAATGAGTAACTTACTGCTAAGAGCCTGTTAGATAAATGATCACCAATGTTGTGAATGAACTAGAAGTATGCACACTGCAGTTTACCATGTTTTAGTGCTAAAGGTATCATGTGCACCATCCAAAAATAGTACAGTATATAGGTAGTGATTTTCTTGTTTTTCCATTTTTGCAGACAATCAAGACAAACACAATTGGAACCCTTAATATGCTTGGTGAGATTTTTATTTTTTAGTCATTGTTATGCCAGTGCGTCCACTGCACTAGAGTGTTGCTGGTACATGTTTTCCCACTTTCAGCTGACACGCGTCAGTAGAGCAAGAAGTCATTAAAGCGCTTAGAGCAGCAATTTATAAGCGCTATATAAATTCCATTATTATTATTATTATTATTATCATTGAGATTTTATGCTTGTTAGCTTATTGTCTGCCAGCAGGCCATGCCCTGTTCATGGGAAATAACTCATAATTTTGTTTTTTCATTTGAAGGACTTGCTAAGAGGGTGCATGCCAGACTTTTATTGGCTTCAACATCAGAAGTGTATGGAGGTTAGTTTATGTTAACTAAGAAAAAATAATATTGTAATTAGATTTTAATTATGATTAGTGTAGTTTAAAATTAGTAACTCTAGTTTTGCTGTCAAACCAACAAAACTGTGAACACTTGAAATATTTGAGGAATGTCTATTGTGTTGTGACCAATCACAGCAAAGATCAGGACATGCAAGCAAGCCACAAAACCACAAACTAATTAACGTTCTTGCTTGTGGTTTTAGTTTTCTCGCGACTGATTAGCTTTTTTCTTGCAACACTGGTACAGTAACATTCCAGAAATATTTCTGGTGTTCACGGTTTCACCATTTTGACATTAACCGCATCACTGCACGCAAACATGCTCTAATACAATTGAACCACCATTAATCGGCCACTCTCAGGGTACTGGCAAGTAGTGGCTTAATCGAAGAGGCCGCTTCATCATATTCTTGAAATATAGGCAAACTACGCTGCCGTGTAAGAGGTGACAACAGTGGGACAACTCTCGTTGGGAAGGTCAAAAACACAAACAGACAATGATTAAGGTTATCAACCTCATTAATTATTGGAATGGTTACACAATCAAATTTTAAATTTGGACGTACACTGTAGGAGTGCAGAACACCAAACTGGTTGCCTTTGTCTTAAGTGCTTAACTTTTAATAAGGGTTTCTTTTACCCATTGTCACTTGTTACCAACTATGCTTTACCAAATTTGAAAGACAAATGCCAAAATAATTACATTTGACCCCAGTTGCACGAAAGAGACAACAGAAGGCTCAGTAGCTTGAATTTTTTGTTACAATGACCTTTTAATAGAGGGGAAAAGAGTGGAAGATTTCACATGTTTTCACACATTTTACTCATAAAAGACAGGGAAAGAATTATAGCAACAGACAGACAGGGAAAGAATTATAGCAAAATACCACTCTCTGCAGATGACAAATGCTATTAGAGCCAGGAACATCTGCTGGAGCAAAAACCTATTGACCAGCACCCTTCCAAACCTCTTATTTCATTGGTCCCTTTAACATGCACTACATATTGTTTTCGGGGATAGGGGCATTGTTATCCCTATTGTTTCCCCAGCCAATCACAAACCTTGCTTGGAATCGGTGCAGGTCGGCGCCTAAAAACATCCCTTTATATCCTAAATTTGCCAAGGAACAGGGAAAATATTGAAGATGGTATGTTCCCAGCAATCAAATCAAAGCAAGCTAAGCATGATTTTAAGTGGTAAGTATTTTAAATGAATAATGAAGCAATTATTGGATTCAGCTAGCTTTCCTATGATTATGAAGAATTAAGGATGAGGTATATAATACATGTAGCCTTCTCAATCTGCATATATCTTCATAAATTATCATACTCAGCCTCATTCAATAATTGCTAATAATTAAGTGTTCCATGCAATAAAAACTTGCATACTGTGCCTACTGTTTTATTTATTTATTTGTTTGTTTGTTTTTTTTACATTTACATGGTCATCTTTGTGGTTTCTAGATCCAGAGGTAGGTTTAGAATTATGTTGTATCTAATCTGTTGCTTTGCTTTAACTCTATTTGTGTCAGTTGAAACACGTGCGGAGAATAACTGCTCAATTTTGTGACAAGTAATTTTGTTTTCTTGCCGGTCGTAGAAAATTTCAGTTTCACACCATACTGGTCACTGAACTTGTCGACACTGCTAAATGTAACAACAAAAAAGATGAATACAAAGGCAATAATTTTTAAGTTTTATTATAAACAAGCAAACATTTGCAAGCATCTTCTGTCATTGGCAATTCAATTGTGGCAATTTGTTTGGCTTATTCATAATTATTTCTTTTCTATCTTAGAAACATCCACAGCGAGAAGATTATTGGGGCCATGTTAATCCAATTGGACCTCGAGCATGTTATGATGAAGGAAAACGTGTTGCAGAGACTATGTGCTATGCATATGCCAAACAGGTACCTAAAAGAACATAGAGTATTTCTCACAGACAGGTACCTAACAGGACATAGAACACTACTTGCGCGTGACTAACTGCTCTTCAGGTGTTTCTTTTGTGTAATTTTTAGAATTTTTGGATTAAAGAAATTAATTCGAGCTCAACTTGTGTCTTTTATGGTAATATTTTATATTTTTATGAAGACGGCAACAAAATCTTTGCTCTTTGCTCTTTGTTAATGCTAGGAACATGTGGAAGTTCGTGTGGCAAGGATATTCAACACATTTGGACCAAGAATGCATATGAATGATGGTAATGATATTGTGCGTCACGGTATTTCTGTTATCAGTCCGTGAGATTGCTCGCCAAAGGAGACTTTGTTTTTTTGTTTTGGTTAGTTAAGGTGACAGCTGTTGACCCGACAAAAGAAAAAAAAGTTCGTTTTTCAGTGTTTATAGCCATCATCCTTTTTTACATTTAACAATAATCATTGACAGATTCTGATAATGGACAATCCAGTCAGAGGCCTTAACTTGGGAATATTTGTGCACCTTACCTTTAAATTTCATAGGGATTATACTCCTTTAATGATTTTTTGAATATTGCTAATGAAGATAAATTGGAGGGGATGTCAAAAATTATAGAGAAGAAAAGGATACTTAAGATTTGAAGTGGAAAATGAGAACTTAAAGTGAACAATAATTGTTCACTTCAAGATTATTAGTAGACAAAGATCAGATACTCCTGATTACAGCTGTAACTTGTTTGTATACCCTTTTCTTCTCTTTTCTCTTTCATTCTCAGTACCCTATGTGAATCAAGCCATGTGAATTTTGTTTCGTTTTCTTTTTTTCTACACAGGTCGTGTTGTTAGCAATTTTATCATGCAGGCTCTAGAGGGCAAACCTTTAACTGTAAGTTAAAACAACAAACAAACAAGGATGATAGTGTTTGTTAATGATATATGAAATAAATCATATGCAGTGTTTGTTTGCCAGTATAACTGTATTTGTTCTAAAGTAAGTCATATGTCATTGTTTTCTAAAGCTTTATATCTTTTGTAATATTAGTGGATATTTTTAGGGTATTAAAAGAAATTGTTGGAGATCGCTGTTAAAGGCGAGTGGGCTTCCTGGATAAATATTATTATTATTATTGATAGGATCTCTTGTTTATGTTATTTGTGAATCAATTTAGACAAGTGACTTTGCCCAGTGTCCTTATTTCTATAGTGAGAGCCAGACTGGATAAATTTTCTCACTAGGTAGAAAAATTAGACATTACCGTCGGGTGGAAAAAGTTATTGTCAGTTTGTGGTTGTTTGGATTGCCATTCATGATTGGCTAGTGTGGAGTCACGTGAGAACTTGTTAAAAGTCCCCCAAGGTTCAGTTGTTGGTGAGGTGCAGAAAACAATTATTTTAATCGTTTTCTCCATTTCACGAACAACTGATCTTTAAAAATATCACCGCTGTGGATGAGATATCGACAGGTAAAAGGCACCCGTTTTGCGAAAATCCTATGCAGAACAAATTAGGGGACCTGTAAGAAAGTACTGCACGAGAACATAAGATCACCCTGTGTTGAATTGTAAAGGCTTTTCGTACCGGGAAGGGGGGGAGGGGGCTTTGAGATTTCCCTCACACAAAGAAATGCTGGATACTTTTTTCTCTCGCTAATTAGATTCAGTTTAGTAACCGCCAAATAAACAGTCGTGATAGGATTCGTGATGTTCTGATGTCACTTTCTTTTTTTATCCAGGTTTATGGAAGTGGGAAACAGACAAGATCATTCCAGTATATCAGGTGTGTGTTATAATTATTATTGTCAGGCAAAGTCTACTCTTTCATTGTGAACTTAAATTTACACAATGCGCTACTGACCAAGTGAGTTCAAGATGGCTGGATTATGGCGATGTTCTTTTTTGAGTTTTTGCTGACCGAGACGATGTTGAGGTCAATAAAAACGAACAAGCTTGGTCAATAAGGATTTATTATATGGCTAAAAAGAGAACTTTTACTTGCGGTACCAACGCGGGAAATCCCGAGTGGGTAAGATGGGCGCATGTTGGCTTCTTGGGTAGCCAATCAGAATGTAGAATTCGCCTCATCTTGCCCACTCGCAGATTCAGCCATATAATAGAGACATTAATTGACTTACCACGTTTGTTAACATTTTCCTAAGCTCGATTTCATGAATCCTTGGATTTCAATTAAGTATCGCACTCATAATCAATGCGCATTCGTTGCCAGACTCTCAGTCCTGTCTTATCTCTGTCCTCATACCTCTCTCCCTTTTTTCATTTTTAGTGATCTTGTAAATGGCCTTATACTTCTAATGAACAGTAACTTCTCCGAGCCTGTTAATATAGTAAGTATAAAGTGGATTTTGATCGTCACGTGCCACAGGGCTTACGAACACGTGACGGCTCAATTTGCTGTCACTCACCCTATTATTACGGACAGACTGTCAAGAGTTAAGCCGGTTTTCTAAGTTGTTAACCCTGGAAAATCATGGACTAATTCACCTTTATAAATTTGCCCGTCAATTTTGTTCGGTACACAAAGCTAAAACTCAACTATTCTCTGACTATAGGAACGAATAATTTAAAAACTAAAAGCTCTTCCTAAGATTTTATAGCAAATGACTTTCAGACAAACGTACTCCCACTTCCACCTCATCTCAGTTACTAGTGATACAAAATAATGACTTACGTACTTAAGCGAACTGTCTCCTCCGCAGAGACCTCTTTGTGTCTTAGGGAGCCTGGGGAGAAGGGAAAAGAAAGCGCGCGGAGCACGATGGGAAGGGGAAGAGAGGAAGCTCCCGCCTTTTCCCTCTTCCCATCGTCCCCCGCGCGCCTTATATTTTTCGATTATTGTTATTTCTACTGGGATACCCAGCGAGTGTAATCTGAAACCCTTCCACGGTTTTTTCAACTTTTGACATGGACAAGTTAGGGAAAATCCCCCGACACCACTGGAAAAAGCACCTTAAAATTAGTAAACTTGACAAGTTTGAAAGTGATAATTATGTCTTAAGGGAGCGAAGGTATAACGCCGCAAAGTTGCGAAAATTTACAGACGTTTGTATTTTGGGGGGCAATTTTGCCCCCCTCCCCCCCCCCCCCCCCCCCCCCCCCCCAACATGCAAACGTCTGTAAATTATCGCAACTTTGGGGAACTAAATCTTCGACAGTTGTCAAAAAATCATTTTCAAACTTGGCTATTTTACTAATTTAGAGGCGCTCCTCCCAGCAGGGTCAATGGATTGTCCCTAACTTGTCCATGTCAAAAGTTAAAAAAAAAACGTGGAAGAGACTATTCATATCAAAGCTGGTTGTTTTTAGGGGAACCCGTCAGAACACACAATAATGGAGTTTGCAGAGATGATACGAGATGCTGTAGGTAAGCGGCGGACGAGTATTGAAAAACCACAGGTAGCCCAAGCTCGAAATATGAGCATCGGCGAGCATCGGTACTGTTGCGTAACATTCAAAATATAAGGATTTGTATGGGAAAAAAACCTATCGTTTCTGTAACCTACGAAAATAAAAGGATTTCAATAAAAAACAGCTTACCTTACTTAAAATGTGTGTTAAAGGTAAACCTTTATATAGAGAGAAAACCGTTTACATAAAAACCCATAAAACAGCCATAAATCGGCCCGTGGACCACACAGAGGAGACGTAACACACATTTTAAGTAAGGTAAGCTGTTTTTTATTGAAATCCTTTCATTTTCGTACGTTACAGAAACGATAGGTATTTTTCCCATACAAATCCTTATATTTTAGATGTTACGCAACAATGGCGATGCTCGCCAATGCGCGCCGATGCTCATATTTCGAGCTTGGGCTACCTGTGGAAAAACAAAAGTGAAAAAAAAATATATTAGAGTTATATCACATGTCAGATATTGTCGAAATGAGATACCAGTAATTAATCTTGTTTAGAAAAAGAAAGAAACCGTTGTCTTGTGTTCACGTCGTCCATACTTACTTAGGCCGGGAATCACCCCGAGCCAAACGTCCTCCGTAAATGATAAAATTAGGACATTTTACGTCGTAGTCGTGTAGTGACGGCAAAGAAATGTGCTAAGTGTAGTGCACGTGCCGTTCTGTTTTGCTTATTTCAGGTGGGAAGACACCGATTTTAAACCTCGCAAAAATGGAGGATGATCCACAGAGACGTAAACCTGATATAACTCGCGCTAAAGTCATACTTGGATGGGAACCACAGGTAACTTTGATTAGTTCATATCAAAGTTATAGTATTGTTTAGCAGCATTCAGAGACTCGTCGAGTTGATCCAAACCAACAGCAAAGAACGTGTCATTTGAATTGCAGTTCACATACAAGTGAAGCCACACTAGAACGATTCCGTAGTTCAACGCTGTTGAATATATATTGATGGAACACTCTTGCTTTCTCTATCTTCTTTTAGGTTTCTCTGAATATAGGCCTCAACCGAACGATTGAATATTTTAGAAGGGAACTGGACAAATCGAAGAAGTCTAAGTTGGTTGACTTATAGCGCCAAGAATTATGAAGAAATATTAAATGACAGTCACTGCACAGAAGTCGCGGAGCTGCAAAATTACGCTGGTGAAGTGCATGCTGGAGAGAGAAATACGTGCAAAAAATGTGACAAGGCTGAAAATGCCACTTTATGCTTAAAGCAACTAAACACTCATTTTTCAGTAGTGTTTTGCTTCATTGTCTTTTTCAAGAAAATAATGGACAAAGATGGATATGGCACAAATAGCAACTTGTTGCAAAGGCAGCTTACTTAAAAGCTGTGTTTTTTTATTTTTTGAACGTGTAGCGCTTTGTTTGCTTTTCAATGTAAATTAAGAGGAAGAAAAGAGACTTACCCTGAGGAATCTACAGTTCGGCAATTTATCTTCTCTGTTAAATCGCTGTAAAATCGCAGCAACATTTGCTACCAGAAGCGCAACAAGGACACGAAAGGGTAATTTATACTGGGCAATAAAGAAAAGTGCCTGTATCAATTGAATGACCATATATTTTCAAAGAATTATCTATGAAAATAGAAAACGTTTAAAACGTGATATTATTTACACATTTTAAAACACTTACTAGAACTAAAAAAAAATGGCTGTACATCTGCTAATAAAATATAAAATATATAGTATATATTCAGCTAGAAAAAAGTACATTGTTAAATCAGGAGCAGAAACTAGCCCGAAATTCATCCGATTGCTTCGAGTCGTTTTCTCCTGTCAACAACGTCGTTACTGAGGGAGTAATAACGACTCGAAGTAATCGGATGAAATTCAAGCTAGAGCAGAAACGTGAGTGGTAAAAAAAACGAACCAATGAACTAATTACCTAACTGAATTCTAGTCTTCAGTGCGAACAAATCGGCGAAAACGTGGGGTCTTTCTTGAGGGACCGTTATCACAAAAGAATCCAAAGAACCAATTCAAACAATAGAGTTCAGTCTCCTGGGGGCTTTAATGTTTAGTTGCATTGTTTTATAGAGCGTTTTTACATGACGTCACAGCGACCATATTGGTGTTCTCAAACAATAAAACGGCGGCCATGTTGGTGTTCTAAACCAAGAACTCTTTTAATCTGTAAACACTTTCTTTTGTTCCAATAAGTGCTTCATAGATGCTGGTCACGTGAGTGAAAACGCTCTATTGTAATCTGTGCCTCGGTACCTACAGAAGGAACCAAAACAGGCATACGGATCATCGTTTACGCCGTTTGTTGTTCACATATTAATTTTATACGAAACGGAACGGCGCGAATAATTTGATTTTCAATATCCAAACCTCAGACGATTCCCCTGTGTAAATAGTAGGAACCGTCTTCTTCCTGCAGGGGAACAATAGAGAGGAGAAGTCGTTACGTCGCATTACCATGGTAACAAAATTTCTCGGCCCAGTCAGCTCGAAGCATGGTTAGCGTTAACCAGCGTTTAATACCTTGACAACGTATTGGTTTTGATACTCCATGCTTTGAGCAACTCACCCCTGGATCTTAGCAAACAGTTAGGTACTGCAATGTGGCGGAAAAAAACGAACAAATTGACATGTATAACTTTCCTGTGAATCTTTGCACTCAGAAACGGTAGCCCAAACTTTACTTTCATCGTTCGACAATACAAATAGCCGTCGCTTTCAAAAAAATGTGTTGAGATCCGGGAATTTTGAAGGAATTTTGCAGGAATCTTGTCACCATGGTAACGTAACGTTAAACTTTTCTTGGCCCAAGCTGTTATGGGAGAGGTTAAGCTTCCCGTTTACGTCAAACGGCAAACGCGGATCTGTATTGCGTGACCAAGTTTTCCCGTAACTTGTCGTTTACTGTTCATTATTTCTACACAGAAATCAGCATCCTCGGAGACCCAGGGGCATATAAAGGGGGCGAGGGAAAGTCTAAACGGACGGAAAAATGTGGCACGAAGAAAAGGAAAGAACGGCGAGAAGAGGCCCTGGGGACAATGTCTTACCAGACCAGTTCCAAACGGTCGCCGCCGTTCTGGCTTCTGATTGGTGCCAGAAAAACACAAGTTTTCTGGCACCAATCAGAAGCCAGAACTGCGGCGACCGTTTGGAACTGGTCTGGTAAGACATTGTCCCCAGGGGCTCTTCCCGCCGTTCTTTCCTTTTCTTCGTGCCACATTTTTCCGCTCGTTTAGACTATCCCTCGTCCCCACTATCTGCCCCTGGGTCTCCGAGGATGATAGATCAGTAGTTTCACGCAATTTTTTTATCCACAAGAATTGTTTTGAACCTTTTCATCTGCTCATTTCATATTCTGAGAAATTCTCAACTGGAATCCGACGTTTGCCGTTTGCCGTATACGTGAAGCTTAAACTCTCTATGGTCTTCTTTAGAAAATAAAAAGTAAACTGTGGGAGGAAGACGCTGTTGATGTATTTTAGAAAATTGTCATTATTTTATGATAAGTTTTTATTTCTTGGAAATGATTGCTATTTTCATTGATGTGTTTGCTCCGAGATGGGCACGCGGGCCCCAAAACTTAGCACGTTTTCCCTCCTGGGACCCTTGCATTACCCCTGGGTATTGAGCGTAGTATTTTAAAAATGCTTTGCGAACATCAGGATCACTGGTCGACCTCACTGATCAGATCGCTTTTCTTTGCGTTCATGCCCCGAGAGGGCATACATACTTGCGTTTTTCGCCCCCCCCCCCCCCCCCCTTCCCCTCAGCGACGAAAACCCGGTTTGCTGCACTTCTTCTCATACGCGGGAATTATTTTCGCCCTCATCTTAGTATTCCCGCGTGTGCCATAGAGGGGCAGCATACCAATGAAAATTCTCCTACTATCAGTATTTAACATAGTCTGCTACACAGCCGTTTTTAGTGTCGTCACGCAACGCTCCTCCCCACTAAAAACGGTTGTGTAGCAAACTATATTTAACACTTCTAGTGGTTTTTTGTTTCCAACAAACTGCTTATGGCGCAAAAACAACTTTCTAGGAATGAACAGGAATGTGTTGTTTTAGTTTCCTGTGATCCAGTTGGTTTATTTTGTTAAGGTGGCCCCAGGAGTACAGTTGTCGCACTGTGTTATCGTTTGTCATTGTTTTTTTTTTTTTCACGAAAGTTTGCGATGGGCCTTTTGCAGAGAAACTGTCACATGGGACAAAAACACCTCGCTGGAAGGCGAACGATGTGGTGTGGAATTAGAAAAACAAGGAGATTACATTATTCAAAAAGCTGTAATGTCCTTTCTTTTCAAGGTCCCTCAGCGTTGTTTGCCATTCAGCAAGGTGTTTTTTTGTGCTCTATATGTAACCGTTTTCTTTGCAAAGGGCCCCTGATTTGAGGCGTTTTCAGTCAAACCTTCGCCTCCGTCTCTTTGCGAACTCAGGAATGGATTTACGAACCTTACTTCACAAGCTACGCAAAGAAGTATCCTGTTCCTTGTGTATGAGCCCGTTTACTGATCCAAAAATATTGCCGTGCTTTCATACATTTTGCCTCCATTGCTTAAATGAGCTTCAGCAAGCGAGTAGCGGCATTCATGGCGAGATTACATGCCCAGAATGTCGCAGGAAGTTTCAAGTTCCTGGGAGCGGTTATCCTAAGGAGTTGCCTGCCAACTTTCAAATGAACAGTTTGGTGGAAGTCATCAGGGCCATTCCAGAATGTAAAGCCGCTGGAGAGTGTGGAAACTGCGAAAAAAACAGCCACCAAAGTTTCTATTGCTTTCAATGTTGCTCCTTCTGGTGCGACGATTGCATTGCTGCTCATAACATTATCCGAGCGAATAAAGACCACCGTGTGCTGGCGATTAAGGATTTTCAAGATCATGACATTGAAGATGTGAAAGAGAAGGCGCTTCAGAAGAGGAACACGAGCAGAAGATATCAACCGGTTTTGTCGTTTGGACAGAAAGGTTCGTCTCCCGGAATGTTTGATGATCCTTGGGGTGTGGCAGTGAATGAACAAAACCAAATTGCAGTAACTGATAGTAATAATAGGATTCAGTTATTTAGTAGTGATGGAACTTACTTAAAATGTTTTGGAAATGAGGGTGTAAAAGAGGGAGAGTTTGACTCTCCCACTGGTATAACTTATTTAAATAATGGAAACATCGTAGTGGCAGACAGTAGTAACAACCGACTGCAAATATTCACTGGACAGGGGGAGTACCTTTCCCAGATTACTGGTGAGGGAACTGATCTTGATCAGCAATTTGATTTTCCATGGGGAGTAAGTGCAGACAGTGAAGGTAACATTATTGTTGCTGACTCATATAACCACCTAATCAAGATCTTCAGTCAAAGTGGCCAGTTCCTAAAAAAGTTTGGAAAAGATTTGTTAGTTGACCCATGCCACTGTATTCAGAAGGATCAATATCTAATAGTATCAGACTACGGTGATCACAGTATTAAAGTGTTTAATGCAGAAGGTAATTTTCTTTATAAATTTGGAGAGGAAGGGGACGAGAATGGGGAATTATATGAACCCCGTCACCTGTCAATTGACAAAAATGGAAACTTGATTGTATGTGACTGTGGAAATCACCGGGTTCAGATATTCAAACTAAGTGGAATGTTCTTGTCTGAGTTTGGAAAACGCGGCAGCACTGTTGGGGATTTTAATGGACCAGCCTCCACTGCAGTTCTTACTGATGGTAAAATAGTTGTGTCTGACCATAGAAACCACCGAATTCAGATTTTTGCCGATTAATTTTGTTATATAATAGTTCTATATTATTACTTAAAGTTATTGACCAAGTTTTTGAGAAAACTGGCCCCTGCGTGTGAATAAATTTCGTTTATGCATAGTTTTTGTTGTCTTCTTCCTTTTAAAATTATGTCGCATAGCTTCCTTTCTTACAAGTATTATTTAAGGATCAATTGTGAATACCCTATATATAGGATAATGCCTGAGCCCTGAGGCCGAGGAGCGAGGGAGTTATCCGATTTAATGAGCCTTTCCATTGTTTTAGAACCAGCAGGTCATTATTGTGGCCACTGAAGTGAAACAGAAGGTTATTATTCGTAATAATGATCTCCTGTTCCACGTCCGTGACCTGCCCTTCCAATTATTGAAAATAATAACCTGTTCAAAACAATGGAAGGGCGCATTAAGCCCATTGAAAAGAATCTACCGTAGTTGTTTATGAGAATGTTAGGATTAACAAATTTCATTTAGTAAATAAAAAAGCATTTTGCCAAAAAAAAAGAATTCCCACTGCGATATGGATTTCAGTTTAGAAATCCAAACACTTAGTCCGAATTTTGAATGTTAGGCCCAGTCTGAAACTGAAATCCAGATGTTAAAATCCAAAGACGGACTTCCTAAATTAACTCTTCCAAACAGTCCCCCATCCACAACGCCACAATTTATTTTGAAAGTAACCTTGTTGTTCATCGGTCAGAACAGCATCAGGCTTAAGGAATACAAGTCCTAGGGGTGGTACTCCCGGCTATGATGGCTCTCTCTCGCTGGGTATATTTTATTCGAAATTGTGCGGGCATGCCAAGTACGCGCCTCACTCTATTCTCTCTACGGGAACTTCCCCTCAGTGTTTTAACCGTAGTTGAATTAAGCATCGCTCTCGTCTAACGGGGAAAATGAAATAAGCGCCTCGGCGCTTAATCGATCATTTACGGTAAAATTGAAATTCAAAAAATTCAAATCCCATTCAAATTTTTGCTGCATGAAAACTATTCACTAGTGTTATTGAAGTTTTGCGTAATAAAGGGACTGGCCCTTTTTTCAAACGTTAATTTTTCGTTGTTTTTTGCTTGTTCTTGCTATCAGTTTGTAGAATGACACCGATAATACGTCAACAATAAGATTATATTTGAAAATTGAAAAAAAGGTCATTTTCGCATTCCACTCCTTAAGTTAAGCCAATTCCCAGTTTCTTGAACTCAACCCTCACATTCAAAACGAGGCTAAGTGCAAAATCTTTCTTGTAAAATGAGTTTTAATGAGATTTAAAAACCATTTTCGCACTTAGCCTAACTTTGAAAGAGAGGCACAGGGCAACCAGGGTTTTAGCTCATTTTATTAAACCCTGGCCATTACCAAAAACAAACAGTGGAGAATATAGAATGAACCTTGCCTAGTCCCTAAGCCCGGCCGTTTATCTCGGATACGTCACCGAAATACATTGCCCGAGAAGGCCTGGGTAGACGCCACACAGGGACTCGGCAAGAATGAAACGTGGATAACACTAAATATTATTAATCATATCAGCTTGGATGGTTCCCAACTAGTATTGATGGGGGTAACTCGCGTCCAAGGTCGAACTTTCAGGTTGTAAACGTGGCAGGTACATAAAGACAAGAAAACATGAAGGATTGTCGGGATTACAAGTAGGGTGGGTTTATCCCTACTCAAGGTTGGAGAAAATATCTAAGCGCTACCAGGTCTCTCTGTTGCCAAGCCACACATTAAGAAAAATTCCCCTGATATGGACCAAGTTAAAAAAAAACGCCAGTCAAATTCTTCACTTTGCTATTTCCCTCACGCTCCTACAGTGGAGAAAAGAGCACCAACTATCACCTCCCACTTCTGCCATCTTATTACAAAAAAAAGCCCAAGTACTCTTGACATGACTCAGTCTGCTGATGGAGCGCTCGGGATAGCTCATGACGTTTCCCAGATGTTCAAAATGGTGAATTTTTTAGCGTGAGGAAAACGCCACGCACATGTTTCAAACACCTTCTCCATTAGGTAAAACGAACACAGGCCTTTCCTCCAACTTTTGGCTTCACGCCTACTAAATTAACTCAACACGAAACGCCATATCGGAGAGCGCAAAGAACAGCAATTATGGTAAGCGCCACACTGGTCTTTTTTCTTCATTATACTTCCCTCAACGAAGCGGATGACAAAAGAAATAGCACATCGCTCGCCACCCCCGCCCACATTTAGCCTGCGTAGCAGGCGCTAGTAAGTACCCCTCGCGCACCCTGTTCTTTCTTGCGCCTATATCACTTACAAGCACTGCTACGCAGGCTAGCCCATATTTAGCACCCCGCCCATTATAATGACAGTTTCCTTTTTTAACACCACTGGTTTTATTGATATAGAACAGGTGTATATTACTCACACACCTGTATTACGATTTACTACCACGAGTAGGTAGGTATCTGGTTATTACCACACCCTGTTCTTTAAAGATTTAAATTATCTGATAATATCAATGAATTATCTTGGAGGATTTCCTTATAGACAAGGCAGAATTTCATGAAGACAACTACTTATTAACGCTCTTCACGAAATCCTTTTGCTCACAATAGGGTAAAATGTTGCTGAATAAAATTTACAGAATAGATTATAAAAACAAAGACAACTAAAAAGCATTATTTCATCACTGTACATGCTCGTAAAGCAACAAACAAAAACTTCTAAAAGCTTCTGTCCATGAAATTAACCAATAAAAATAACATTTTGTGTAAAAATAAACTCTAATGAATTTCTGTTTGCTTCTGATTGAACCGAATAGCAAGCATTAAAAGGAATTTAAAGTTGACTACGAATTTCTGGAGCTGGCTTCCTTAGCAGCGAGAATGAGTGGCACCAGACTTGCAAGTGGTTTGGCCTGCTTTAAAAATGGATGCTGTAAGAAATAATAAACGACAAGAATTAAAATAATAATTATAGTTTGATAATTTTGTTGATCTTCTGGTTTTGAGCAAAAAATAGGGATAACTTGGACAAAATGAGCAAAATATAAGACACTTCTCGGATCTGTGCATCAAATCTTCTGAAATTAATTAAGCTGAAAAAAATCCAGAATTTTGCAGCAATAATTGTTACACCATAATACACATAAATTTAACTACATAAGATCGGTTCTTACTAAGGGGTAAGCCAAAGGAATAGTTAGGTGTGCTTACCTGAAGCAGTTCCCTGGCGCCTAACCGTTTATCTACATCCATTTCCAAAGACTGTGACAAGAAATCCTTAAATACTGGAGATAGTTTTTCTGGGTGAGCGAGTTCTGGTGTGCCATTTGTAGCTATCAAGTACAAAGCCTGCAGAGCAACAAAACAATAACAACAATGTCACTTTGTAACAAGACTTCTGGCTGTGGTAAGCTCCTGCATTATGGTTACCTTAAGAGAGCTTTGAGAGGATTCCAAGTTCCAAACAAGACAGTTTGGGCACAGACATGCTCACTATTATGAACGTCAACGACATGGAAATAAAATGCTGCATCCATACAATAATCATACAACCAATACAAACAGTACTTGTCTCATCAACAATGATTCAAATCATTCAGATGACTGATACTGTACTTACTCTAAGAGGATTCTCATTCAGATAAGGTGGTTCACCTTCTACCATCTCAATTGCCATAATTCCTAAGCTCCATATGTCCACCTACAGCAGAGAAACACCACAGAGATCAGCCGGCATGTATTGGAGTGCCATGTCTACAGAGGGTGGCAAGATCTACCACAGTTTTATTATCTACCCTTTGACAATACTAGTAATAACCAAAAATTAGGGAGTGTGGGTGATAGATCAAAAGTCAAAATGTTTTTTCTAGAATGCTGTGCTTTGCATAAGTTACACAACAAGGTAGAAGATCAAAATGCACACGATAAGTTTCGAGTGATAGAGAGTACAAAATAATGTGCATGATCAGATTGTGTTCTATGCATTCCTTAATTCAAACCAATGATGGCCACATAAAAGTGCTGGGAATGCTGCCATAATACCAACCTATAGATTAGGGTATTAGGGCTGGTGGATACTCTGGTCACCTGCAATTATTAGCTTAAATCAATGTTTGGGTACATTAATGTTGGATATAAACTGACGAATAAAAACTCACTTTAGGACCATACTGTTTCCTGGTCACCACTTCAGGCGCCATCCAATAAGGTGTTCCTACCATGGTAGAACGTTTTGACTGCTCCGGTGTTATTTGTGCGCAGAAACCAAAATCAGCTAAACAACAGAAATGAAACAATATCCTTCCATCAGTACTTCTAACTATTAAAAAAGTAAAACTGCAAAGCTGACTTACATGTATTGACACTAGGGCATAACTACAACCACACACTCTATCCTCATGTACCCTTGAAGCAATTTTTTTTCCTTTGTATGGTAACAGGAAAAAAAGGAAAGCAAAATTTACCCTGAGGATAAAATTGAACCACAAAACGGTACAGTACTGTATGCACACTTACAGACTGGTGTGGAGGCAATTTGAAAAAGCAGCAAAATAGAGCTTAAAGATTCTTACTAAGTTTGACTTGACCATCCATTCCTAACAGAATGTTGTCGCTCTTTATATCTCTGTGAATTACTCCATTGCTGTGCAGAAACTCTAAGGCTTGAAGGCACTATATCACAATGCAAAATGTTATGAATTAGTCATGCTGATATTGATACAGCTCAACAGGGTGATGGACAACCAAAAAGACAGAGTGGGAGAGGGAGAGGGGGGTTAGGTGGGGAGGAAGAAACATCCATTGACTTCAACGCAGATTATTGAAACATCAGTCACTGTCATCAACAGTCCAATTCAAACTCAGCTGACCTGGTTGGTCACATTCCACCCACTCGTGCCGGCATCCTAGGAGTAACCATCAACTAAGAAAATAACACATTATTTAAAATCTTGTGTCTTGTGCAATTACCTCTCTAGAAACGGATGCGATCTGTCCTTCATCCATACATGTCTCCGTGACAACATCAGTTAATGAGCCCCCAGCTAAATACTCCATAACAACCTGGTGAGGAGAATAAACCAAACATTTTGAGGAAGAACAATAAAAGTAACACCTAGAAGAATGCAACTGTAACTTTATATGTAAATTCCGCAGTAACATGATGAGGTAATAAGTGTTCAATCATATGGAAGAAGATCAACGCAGTTATAGACAGAACTTTTGCAGTTGCAAAAAGAGAGCCTGAAAAAACATTCAGGCTTGTACAGGATTCGAACCCTTCTCCCAGTTGGTTTGTTAGCTCAATCGGTAGAACGCTACACTGGTATCACAGAGGTCAAGGGTTTGAATCCTGTACAAGCCTGAATTGCTTTCTTTTCACAACTGCAAAAGTTACATCTACATAGTAGTGTCTTTCTATTCTATAATCTTTTATACCTAGACATTGTAAATAGTTTTTTAGTGTTTTTATTAGTATAGATATTAAATATTTGTAAGATTGTGTTTTGAGGGCCACAAGTTTATTAGCCTTGGGCTATTTAGTGTTACCCTCATTAAATAAAGGCATTATTATTATCATTATTATGATCTTCTTTCATATAAATCTTCACCCCGCAGCTCCCATTTATGATTAGTTTTATATATTTATAACTTCAATAAGTGTTGACTTACCCAAAGCTCTTCTCCCACAAGGTAACTATCCACATAGTTGACAATATTTGGATGTTTATTCTCCCTCATCACCAAAATTTCATTGATAATTAATTCCTAAAATAAACAGAGCAGCAGGTGTTAATGTTTGCTAGTTGATTTTAAAAGTATAATTTGAACCATTAATAAATTCCATTCCACTTCACTCCAAGAGACATTACTTTTATGCAGTGATGGGTGTTACTTTTAAATCCACTGATTATTATTATTATAATTTTAAATGTCTGATGCTGTACAAAGTAAATCATACCTAGTTATTCAGTCTACCTATTGAGTCAGTGTGTGAGCAAATAAACAAATCAACAACTACATGAAATAAAATTTAAAAAAATGACAACAAAGCTACTGAGGTATCAGGATGAGCCCACTGTGCTAAAATTTGTTGAAACAACTGTAGATCTTAGTTCAGGAATTTATTTTGCACCACCAGTCATGTTTTTTTATACTATGCATGAATGTCTAGAGTATAAATCAGTTCAAATCTGCACACTACCTTCTTTGGCTGCTGTGACAAGTTCATCTGTTTGATTGCCACCTGGATAGTAAAGTAAAACACACAAAATATGGCAATTTCATACATTGTAAACTCATTAGAAATTTAGAGTGCTTTTTTTAAAATTGCATTTATTTATTTCCAATTCCTTGATAATGGCATCATGAGGTTACCAAAAAGTTGCAACATTATCTAGCTAGGTGTTACTTGTTTATATTTTCTGCTCATAGACGTGTGTTTTTGGCTTTTCTTAAATATTGTGCTTTACATGTGACATGCAAAAATACACAATATTTATTGTTATGAAAGAAAAGCAACAGAAATGCATTGGTACATGACTGTATTCAGCATTGGTACAAGTATTCAGCATTGTTAGTAATCAACTCTCTCTGAATACTACTGGGGCTTAAACAAAGCATCCATATCTTAGAGATGTCTGCATGTATACCTTATAGAGAGTCAAAAAAATCTGAGGAATGGTAGGGAAGGACTCTGGGTGTCCATCAAAAAGTTTTTTTCACAGAGAGTTGACTAGATAATGCTTTCAACCTACAGTACAGATAAACTTCTGGCCCCGGTTGTTCAAACGTTGGAAAGCGCTATAAAAAAATAAAAATCACTATAAAAATCTATCCAGTGGATAATGCAATTGGTTTCGCTAATACCTATCCACTGGATAGCGCTATCCAACGTTTGAACAACTGGGGCCTGGTATAAATAGTCTTTCCAATTGTTACACACGACCTATGACGTCAAAAATGTCTTTGCATTTTGGGTGTTTCTGCGACGTCAAACAAAATCTGAAGGCTCAACGCTTTCTAGCGAACCTCTTCGGAAACAAAAGTTTACTTAAACAGGTTTGAAAGGTCATGGTTTGTGATTTGTGATTGGTGGATTCCCATCCGTTTTGAGTGTTCAGTGCTTTTGAACATCAGAGTTTGCGTGGTTTTGAAGAGAGCAGTAAGTTTTCCTGCTCTGTGCCTCGTCAATTGGGAGGATTTGTGCTTTGATGTTCTGTTGTGTGATGTAAACTTTTCATGTTTAAGCTCTAAAGTTTCCGTACCTTCTTACTGAAACATGGCAAGTTAAGATACCCAAAGTGAAATTGTTCCTATAGAGCTTTCAAATCCAGAAGAAACACAGATATGGAAGGGTGAAAACAAATCGGTACGTTCCCGCCAACATTTAATTTTGCAACTTCTGCTCATTATTGCCACCCTCATTTGACAAGCAAGAATTGGATGTTGTGGTAACAGTTTGATTGACGTCAAAGATAAACCCAAAATCCTGAAACGTTTTCCACAATGCAGGTCATGTGTTATCCAAAAGAGCTGTAATGCTACTAAAAATAATTAACTGTAACAAAGCAAATGAACTTGAAATAGAAATGCACTAATTTAAAGTCTTTATTATTACCTCATGTCCAGTTGCTATTTCAATAGCTGTATAAACTGTACCAGATGCCCTGCAAAGTGCAAATAACAAATTAACTTTAATTTTTTCTGGTCTATGGATGACTAATGTAATGCATTTGTTGCAACAAATCATATTCAACTGAAAAAGGACTCTATAATACAAGGGTTTTCAACGGTTTTCAAGGGTTTTCAAGACATGTGCAAACCTTGCTAAAAGAAAATGAGTTCGTTCAATAATTAATTCTTACCCCTGACCAATCTTTTCGAATTTTGTGTATTTCCTTTTGGGATCTCCAACACTAACTATGGTACCTGAAATAAAAATACACACATTAAATATCAGCTGTTGTACGGACATCTGTTACTTTCAGTCTCTAAACGAAACTGACAGAGAACAGATAATTGACGTACGTAATCTGCTATGAATCTCTTCATCTGACATCTTTTTCTTCTTCCTATCTCTTGTTTGTGGCTTTTGTTGCTGATCATGTGAAGCCACTGAAACACAAAAAAGAATTGAGACACTGTTTTGAACACAAATTTGCAGCAAAATAAGTGGTTACAGCAACTTAAAAAAACCTTGTAAACCTGTATCCAGCATAAACACAACAAAAAGCCTTCACAAGTTTATCTATAACAAAACATGGATTACCTTTATCATCTTCCTTGGCTAAGGGCTTTATGGAAACTTCATTTGGTATGTACTGAAATTAAAACAAGAAAATCCTTACATATTTGTAACCCTTAACTTCATGTTCCCTGGATGAAACCTTTGAGAGACCCATTAATTTACTGTGAAAATATTTACTCTCCTGTAGGACAACTTGAGTTTGACTTTGTCATGTAATGATTGGAGCTCACTTTACAAAGTACATGCAGTGATACTGACATGTACCTGGTAGGTATTGTAGCCTGTGTAGGTGGCGGGATTGATCTACCCAGAAAGGTACTTTCTTGGCAGCAGAGCTGCCACACGAAGCCAGCAGCAAAGCCTTGAGGGAAAATGTTGGCTGCCACATTTCTTCTGAGTTTTGAATGCTGCACACTTGCCAACTAATCCCACCAGCCACACAGGCCACCCATTAGTAGCAGCCCACCATGTGCATTATTATTAAATTTTTGTAAAATTTCAACTTGATCCCAAGGTTGAGGCTGAATTAAGAAGTATTGCCCACAAACACAAAAGGACCAGTGAAGCAGTTACTGCAGAAAATACCTTGGATTTAGTGTGTTCAGGCCTTGAAGGAATGGCTGGTGGTACATCCGCTTCAGATTCATTCACTTGTTCACTGTGATTTTCTGCTGCCAAAGTCTGTCAAACATATTACATGAAAACCAAAAAATTCTGTCAGGGTTTTCATTAAGAATTCTAGTACCAGAAGAAAGGTGTAACATTACAGGAGAATAAGGTGAAAGAGGCTCCATATCTAAATCTAAACAAAAAATTGTCATAGGCTATCACACATTGGGTGGAGAATTCTGTGTAGTAAATGGGGAATTCTCTGATTTGGATGCCTAATGAACACCATGACTGTATGACCACCTTCTACAGACAATATCATTGGCAGCATCTCTGGAACATTTTTGCTACCATTTTTTCCCTTCAGTATGGATCACATGAATAAGAAAGAATGTAATGCTGTACTCAGCATCTCTACTGTAAATCCCCAAAATGAGGATATGAAGACTTAAGGTGGCTCTGCACCACCAACATTTTCTAACTCTTTGAAAAAAAAAACATGCATGCACCTACTCTAACTAACCAGTGCCAATCAGAAGGAGGGGATTGGAATGGTTATGGAATTGTTTAAGTAAGAGTACACGCCATTAGGTTAGGTACCCAAGCTCAAAATTTTTTCACCTAGGTTGATTCTCAATTGCCTTTGTCTCCTAACCTCAATTCACGAATAATGAGGGCTAGGAGACAAAGGAAATAGATAATCAACCTAGGATAAAAAAAATTTAACCTGAATATGATTTTGACTTGTAACATGTCAACTGTTTATATCCATGTTAAATGTAACATATTTGTATTCATAATAATGGTCTAATAAACTACCCCCTGTTAACTTCATTTACTGTCTTACATGTGTAGGCGTGGCGTGTGGCGGAAGAGGTGGTGCATACGTGTGATCTCCAACTCCAGGACGCGATGGCTGTGTTTGACCTGCATGATACACAAAACAAACTTTACATCTACCACACTACAAATGTATCACCACGCATACTTTTGCAGGCCACTTAGACTTCACAAAAGATGACAACAAGAAGAAAATAACATAAATTAATAAGCATGAATAATATTTTACAGGTTGTTTAAATTTCCTGTTATGGGACAAAATTTTGATGACTTCATGAACACATGAGCTGTGGTTCAATTTCACCTTTGGTTTAATTTTTTGTTTCAAACTCATTGCATACCTTACTGTACAAAAAAAAAAAGAGAGAGAAACAACATTTTAAATCATAATGATAAAACTGAACCCAAACACATACATGTACACTGTACACTGTATGCGTATTTTACCTATGCAAAACACTGCAAGGAGTTCAGTGTTTCATAGCTATGAAGAAGTGTGGAAGGTGGATTATGGTCCATTACATGTATGTAAGTTTTCATTACCCCCCCCTCCCCCATCCTCATCAATATCTTTAACCCCCCCCCTCCCTCCCCACCTGCCCCTACCATCCTGAATAATAAATTCAATTCTTAGAACAAAAGATATAGGTGTTATTGTGTATTTGATTAAATGCCTTGAGTGACTCCAGGTCTCACTTGCTAAATCCAACAATCTAAGAGGACATTTGAAAGGGAAATGGCTTCATATGTTTTCCACATAACTTTTTTAAGGCAAAACTGTATCTACATTAAAGAGGTTTGCGCATTGCAAGAAGCAGTTCTGGGAATTAACATACTGGTTTGTGTTAAGACTGATCTCTCTTCTTACAAAGAAGGGTAATGAGATAAGAAAAAATATGCAGAAAAACTTTAGTATGCAAATGTAAGATGCATACGCTACATGCTGCGACCTTTGTCATGTAATGATTGTTAACTGTGTGGGTGACCAAAACTGTTGCACTTATGACATCTGACATCTGAACTGGGCCTAACATTACAATGTTCTATGCAATGCACATTCATCACAACACATTTGTCATTGTAAGTTAGTGGAAAGTGGTGCTGTAAATTATGTTTTATTTCTGTTCAATTTATTTTATTTTTGGTTCACGATGTTACAGATTCAAAAAGAAGTCAGATGCTGACTAAGAATTCTTCACAGTATTTTGAATACTAAGAGGTATAACAAGCATGCATTTTAGACAAAAAAAAGGTTTGCATTGTGGGTGCTTATTAGTTGCCAGGTGCAAGGAAACAACGTTGTTGAAGAAAGAATCCAGTAGCCCACAACATCTGCCTTCTTGATTAACCTGTACGCACAACTATGAGAAAGTTTAGTACAATCTTGATGATCGATATTCAACGCTAAAACTGATTAGAACTGACTAAACGCGTTGGATATTTAAAGGTTTTAATAAAGATGAATCACTGTTACGAGAAACTTCATCATTTTATAGAACTTTAAGAGAATCATTCAGAGTAGTAAAGTTAGAACTTGACGGAAATACCTTGAAAATCAGAAGAGATGTGTTGTAAGTATTTATTAGTGGGTGATAGTTCTGAGCTCACAATCAATTTCTCAAGTTCATCAGTTAATGACCCTGGTGATGACCCAGTTAGTGAACTTGAAGTGTCCGATTGAGATGTAAGAAGAGCACGTGTTGGCGAAGGAGATGACTTGCGCTCATCTTTATATGCTTTCCTTCTTTCATTGCTTGTTGTACCACTAGCGGGTAAAGATTTCCTGCGCTTCTTTGAATTCCGTTTACCCGTAATTAATATTTTCAGGCTTTTAGAAGATTGTTTGTTCTTAGGAGAAGTACAACTAAATGGTGAACAAGTTATTTTTAGTTCAGTGGCATCTTCAGAGGCAGATGAATACTGTGGGCTACTGGACGCTGACGGAGTGGAGTGACGTAAGATAGGCTCAGTATCAGATGATGAAGTGAGGATTTTTCCTTTAAAAGAAGTCATTATAATGAAATACATGCTTCATACCAACCAAACACTATTACTGCACAGCTTAATAGTACAAAAAATATTTCAATCCTTTTAAATGTTTTATGATAAGAATGTTAATTTTAGATTAAACTTTTAGAAAGTTAGATTTAAAGCTGTACATGCAAGCACAAAGCCAAAAAGTTTAAAACCACATACAATTATTTAAAGAGATTGAAAAAAATTGAAGAAACCTAAATGCCCACATATAATTATTTTGTTTGATATTGACAAGGTTACACTTTTTACACTACACACAATAAAAACTTACAAATGTACGAGCAGAGCAGATTTTAATAAGTTACTGACCGGGGGAAAAATACATTTATGTAAACAAGTAGCTCAACATGATCCATTTGTGATGTCTCTGATGAAAGATTCACCCTGGATACATGTACCAGCTGTACATGTACATTTTGTATAAAAGCAGTTTGCATAAAGCAGTGGCTTTAGTGTGTTTGAACAAGAAACAATGAAACAATGGATCTTGTTTTGCTATTTTCTTGGGGCTGTGGTTGGAAAATCTGGACTGGGATTCTGAAATCCAGAACAAAATGGATTTTTGATTACCAGTTCACCTAAATTTGAATATTGACAATCCAAATTACGATTTTGCCATATTATTATTGTACCCTTGGTTGTTCTTGAAAGTGTATGGTACATCTACAAAGGTGAGGTCTGCAAATAATATATAAAATAAAAACATATTACACTGTAATTTCACTTACCATAAGGCTTTGACACTGTCATAAACTTAGAGGTTGTTTCCTCTTTATTAATATTTCCTTCATAGAAATTTAACACATCAAGAACAGCCTGAAGAAAAGGAATTATTTAAAGCATATTAGTACCGAAAAAAATACAAAAAAACTGCACCAGTAACAGTGTTATGGAAGGGAGATTCCACAGGTTTATCAGAAGTCAATTAAACATTTTCAGGATACCATTCCCAATGACACGATCTTCCTTCATTCAGTATAAACTTGCACCTCAACAGATCAAAATGCTTAAATGTTGTTAAAGCAAAGGTTTGATTTACATTGTAAAAGTCAAAAATTATTATTACAGTACCCTTCAAAAGTAAGGCGACACTCGATTCTCGATCCTCGTGAGAATCGAGACTCGATTCCTTGATTGTTGCATCTCGATTCTTGATAATCCGTTCCTGCGAGACTCAGCAAACCAGAACGGCCTCTGCGAGACTCAATCCTCAACTGGTTTCTCGATAACTTGTTCTCGATTCACAATTCTCAATTCGCACAGGAATCAAGAATTGAGACTCACAACAGACTGTCAACTTACTTTTGAACGGTACTGTATCATCCCTATGCACAGTAGTGGACAGGGCAATAGATGCTAGTTTTCATATAAAATTGAAATCGAGGTGTTAGAGAGTAGAGCCCAAGGCACGAAACACTGCAATATATTGCCTTTATTCTCAGGAAGCAGTTGAGTTCTTCCATTCAAAATTCTGCTTTTCCCAATCCTTCAGTCCACTCTTAAAATAATTCTAAACTCCTACTGCAAACCTTTACTCAACAACTTGAGATGACTATACATAACTTGAATCAAGATCAAGGATAAAGACTGAACCATCGAACGAGATTTACATTTCCAGTGAAGGCCACTTCCATAGTATTATCCTTACCATGGTAATTATCAGAGGGCTTCTCCACACTGCTTTACACTAAGTGGATCTGTTCAGTGAAATGTTTATTCTTTCACCTGGATATATACATGTACAGCTGACAGAATTGTGAAAACTTTTACGAACGTTCACTTGGTAAGGAAATGAGTTGAAAGGACTGATCTTACCTGAGGGTTTTTCTTCTGTTCAGCTTGGGTGATATTTGACGTATGAAGAAGTCGTGCCCACGCTTCAGGCATCCCCTGTCAACAGTGATGTCATTAGTCAACAAAGTACAATATATAACACGGTAAGTGTTAAAAATAAACATCAGCCAGCTTCTGATTGAGAGACACTACACTTATTTGTTAGTACAAGTAATAATGGCCATGAATAGCAGGTTTCTGCTGTTGGGAATGGCACAATCACCAATTAATGACAAGGATCACATGACATGCCCTTTTTTAAAAACAAGTACTTAAGGGGGATATTCTGTCCCACAGGGCATACTGTTTTACCTGTCAAACATCCAAAAAGATACCCATGTACATGACTGTGTGTAATGGCAGCTGTCTATTTACAAGCCACGCTTAGCTCATGAGTGACAGCCTCTAAAAACCATCTGCTATACATTTTATAGTACAGTGTGCACTTAAAAAACTTCGTTGTGATAACCTGAACAAAAACAAGGTTGGTTAAGACCAAGAAAAGGCAAAATACTGGACATTAAAACAAAAAATGTTTATGGACAAGTGAAACTGAGAAACTGAGATCAATATAGGGAAGATCAAGAAAAGGAGAAAGAAATTGCTAACTGCTGACCTGGTTGAAGGGACCAAAACTCAGAGCTGTTAAGACAAGAAATTTCTAATACTTCTTCGACTAAATTAAAGAACAAGGAATAATGCCGTGCTACATGTACAAATACCGTATAATGCAATTGCTTGCAGGCATTATCTCAAAATGTTCCTGCTCATGGTATCATGCATGTTAATAGCCATTTTTGGCCTCATTTATGATTATGCAGCCAGCAGGGATGAATTAACATGCTGACCAAAGAGTTATAAATAAAAATTGGCTGCCATTTTTTAAAAAATAATTATTAGCACCCTTACACTGCAAATACTTATTGCAGTAATAAAAAAATTGTGGTTTGTGGTGACCCATTCATAAAAATTTGCTCATGCTGCATATGTTATGTCCCAAAAGCGCATAAAATACGATAAAAATGCAATGAATAAATAATAATGTTTGACAACTCTGTATAAGAACAGACATTACCATGAAAACTAGAAGCTATGTCAAAAGGTGAGAAATATTGGGTTATAAAGCCTCATGTTATTATAATTTATTACACAAAATATTTTACAAAATTATAATATTCTAAATAAACCTTCTGAAAAAAAAGATATTTCACGGATAACAGAACAAAAATGCCAAAACCTTAAACCTACCATAATGAGTGCATTATTCATTCTTTAAACAATCACATGAAGAGCAAAGTTACATTTAATCAAAATGATTGAGCCATATCAAGCACCAAGTATGAAAAACAGACCTATTGTACCAGCAATGAGAATCCACTCGTTTTTCCACACATAAATATAAGTTTGTGCCACTGTGTTGATTAAAACTAACTTATTACTAGGAATCACAAGACTACAAGCTCTTAGCTACTGCATCATGATTCATGATTTCATGATTTTTAACAGCAACAGGCACATTGTGTCAAAGCTTCAAAACATTTGAGAAGATGTCAGGAATAAAACAATAGTGTGTTACTTTAATTAGTGACATAAGGGATAGAATTCAATTTATAGCTTAGATAATAATGGACGAATGAGACTGTAATTTTGACTCATGAAAGTGACAGCAACTTTCCACCTGCCCAATGAAGTGAATTCACAATCTATAATTTGTAAAATGTAGCCTTAAAAGGAAGAGAAAAAATCATTTAAAGTGGCATAAATTCTCAACAGACAACACAGCTTAATCTACCGTGGAGCTTAATCGTTGCATCTCTAAGGATGAGAAGAAAATCTCTTTAAATACAAACATTGCTTCAAATTCCATTTTCTGCACCTGTTCTAATGACAACTTCGGAATTTTGGATGAAAACCGGCTCGAAAAGATAAAAGCTTTTCCCAATTTGAAACGAGTTACATAAACTTTAAAAGGGCAAAAATAAAGAGGGATCTGATTTCGCTACCGCGTCATGTGGTTGAAGTATTCATGCCCTGATATTGAAATAACTAGGAAAATTTGACTTTACTGAACAGAACACCATATAGCCAGCGGCGCTCTTCTAATATGCATTTCATTTTCACCCCACTATGTAACTACGCTTGTGATCCTTTTGATGGCCCAAGAGTTTTGTTTGGAAACTTTGAAGAGGACGCAAACATCTGCATTTATAACCTATGGATGATTTGATCAATGAATTCAAATAGTTATTCAAGTCTAAGAAGTTTAGCATGACCACCTACTATGAACCGGCTCATACAGAAGTAAGAACGTCAAGGAAATTCAGACAATAAACGCAGTAAGGGTATTTTAAATGCACAACACACGGGCGAGGACTTTCTAGGAAAATATATACATGTATAAACGTAAGCTTAAATAAATATACCTTCGAGAAAAGTGTTGAAGAATTTGATCAAGAGCGTTGCAACCAGGAAGAAATAGATCGCACTTCAAAATCGCTGTACATGTAAAGTTTCACTCTGCTCCGCCGGTATACCACGTAATTTTGCGAGCAGATAGAAATTTACAGCAGAAATTAAAACAACCTAGATTCAATCAAGGCTTGGTTATAAGTTATGTGCGTTCGTGATGTCTGAAAATAAGCGACACCGCTTCGAATCAATCGATCCAAACACGAATCGAAGACAGCTGACAGATCGATTTTCGTTTCATAACCTCAAGCGAGCACTTCGATAAAAAGTGAAAGTATGTTTAAACGAGCCAATCTTATTACTTACCGTGAATTCTGAGGTAACGGGATCAAAGCCCACATGGATTGTGTGTTCGAACTGTGTTGGGTAAGAGATTTCAGGCTTTTTCTTCGAATCTACAGTAGAACATAATTGTTTTTTATCACATTAGCGAATTGACGCCATAACAGAAATAGATTCTTTCTCGTCTCTGAGCACATTTAGCATTTTTAAAATCAAGCTACATACATTTCTCGTCGCCTTTGTTCTGAAAGAATTTAAACGTGGATGCTTTCTTCTTCTTCTCATCAACAGGAGCGCTTGGCAAAGGTTTCGATGCAGGCGAAGAATCTTTCGTGGAAGTTACACGTAAAGGAGGGGCCGGTGGCCGTTCTTCGTCCGACATACTGCTTTGTTAACTTATCTAGCAGCCAAATTCTCCTCCAGTTGTCTCAGAGTTCTTATTCTATAAAACGCCGCAAAAAATTCCACCACTGAAAACATGCGTAACTCAAATGCTCAGAGTTTCGCTGGTCAATCGCAAAGATATTTAGGGGAAGGTTTCATCGCCAGGGCGCGAGTATTTTCAATCCCCCCTCCAACATATGGCGCGGAAAGTACTGGGAACTAACTCAGTCATTTGCAGCCAATCAGAATGCGTCCAATTTGTCTGCCTTTCCGGATTCCGAGTGCTTTGATTTCACTGAGAAATGTACGTAACTAGCTTGATATTTCCTGGATATGAAGGCAAGGCTGTGACGCTTATAAAATTGTTATCCATGGATCGATAAGAAGCTAGGCGCAGGCAAGCCTCTTTGTTTATCTTGGAGAAGGTTTTATCTCATCGAATCAAAAGCTGATCATTTTGACAACAGGAAATCTCGTTTTGCATTCAAACATATTACACTTTCTTTTTCCTGATTGTACTATTTCGAAATATATATCACCTGTGCGTCAACGTTTTTATCATATTGGCTGTCAAAATCATCTACGAATAGACACAATATAAGGTGGATGACATATTTACGAAGGGTATTACATTGAAAACATAAAAACTTTCAGAGAGCCTGGGGACATGTGGAGAGAACGACGAAGTGAAATACTATAAAAAGTGTTTCATTTTATCATGATTTCACGATGGGGGTTATACAAGCGGGTGAAAACCGATTTTGTCCCCCACCTAGCCTCCCCAGCCATTACTTATGAATCATCACCTGTGGAACGATTTTTAACAAAATCATTTCTGATTGGCTCGAACCCCCAGGCTATTTCTTCATAACCAGCTAGCGCTGACAAATTTGGGAGACGTTTCCGATATCCAGTAAAATAATGTCAATAGTGCAGGACATCTGCAAAAAAAAAAACGAACGAAATCATCCCTTTATATCCCTGCATAAAGGCAACTTGCGAAAACTTAACCATCGATCGAGGTAAATATCTTTTACCTTGTTTTTTTAAGTATGAATAAAAAACAGTACGGTTTTTTTCTGTATTCAAGTACGCGCGAGCAGTCAATCAAAAGGTCTGGAGCGAGGCTGAGAACTGAGAGCGAGATTGGGGCGTGAGGCTTGCGCGCTTCGCGCGTGTGAGACTCTTTAAGCTACGCTAAACCGATTTTAAGCAAAAATCCCGACTGTTTTGCAGTGTAAAGTATGAATGGCTATGAATAAAAAATAATAAAGTCTTTGGATTCGGCTTCAGTATAATCTTCAAAATTCTTCAGATTATACTCAGCCTTACTAATAATTGCTGATTTGCAGGCCCTCGTAGTGAGCCTTTGAATCAAAACGGTCATCGTAAGTCATCGCTTCAGTCTTTTCGATTGATCGTATTCCAGAATGAGAAATACGCAAAAGTTTTAATACAAATCTCTTTTACCGTGGTTTTTAGAATACGCTACATACATCGGATTACTTTAATTCTAGTAGATTTCTAGATATTGCAATCAGAGAATGAACACCAAAAAGCAATTGATTTCTAGAGTTTATTCCATTTATTCGTATTGCGGAATACAGTCAATCGAACACGCCCTAAGAAGAGAGGCACCACCTGATGGAGACACGGTCACATGGATGGTCTTTTCATAATTTGCAAAGTCGTAAATTTATATTAATCTGTCCGTGAAGTAAAATCAAGTTCTGTATTGGTGAGTTACAATGAAATACAGTAATAATTTTTGAAACTTCTTTTATGGTCTTACTCGATTAATAATCATTCTGAACTGTAACCTCCAATACTTAAGAAATAACATTTAATGGTATAGCAGATTCCTGTGTTTGAAGAAAATAAGCGATTTGACTTGACTCGAAACTTTAGCTTCTATCATTATCAAAAGGCGTAATAAACAGAGCGTCCCAGCCCATAAATCTGATCACTTGATCCCCTCTGAATAAGCTCACTCAGTCGAGTTTTCGAAATGGTTTAGCCATCATGTATATGATTCGAATATAAGCCATTATATCATGCTGTCCAAAATTGTTAATTATGGGTCCACAACTATAGCAACATGCAATGCAAATTATACCCCTTGGAATCTGTTATTATATCCCTGTGTGTACTGACTATACAGGCCAACTCTTGCCTTGTCGACATCAGAATCATACGGACACCAGCCAAATCCGTTTAAATGGAATAATTTCGAGGATGTAGGCAATGATGAGAAAAAACGTGCTTTATTTGAGTGTCAATGTTTTTGGGACGAAAGTTACTAATTAAAGACACTATTTTTACGTTCTCTATTAGAGACAGGACCTCCATTTTACGTGGTCATCCGAGCCACACAAGCCGTTGGCAGGGCAAAAGCAGTCTCTTCATTTCTCAGTTATTTTAAGACTTGGAGTATTGATTAGGCCCAGGGGATCCGCGAACCCACGACATATATATCATGTACCGCTCTGCAGCAGTCAAGCGCTCTCCCGACTGAGGCCGCTAACTCTAATCCTACTGGACCCTACTGCAGTTTAAAGGAAGTTAGGTGACACTGTGGTCCTGTGAAAGTGGCCCAGAAAATCGAGTCCTATGATGGCATGTACTTAAATAAGGCTTCTGCCTTCTCGGGATAAGATCCTTTTAACCTGCGATCAGGCATTCGCATTCCTTTTTTGCGAGCTGGTAAGTTGGCGGGTAGGTAAAAAGAGAACAAAAGGTTGAAAGGGGAAAAGGACCGCCTAGCTGATCCGCGCTGGTGTGATCTTTTTATGAGATAACTTTGCCAGCTAGCCCGTAGTGGACACTTCATTATGACCGGTCACGCTCACATGTTCCCATGAGTTATGAAGGATCTACAATAGCCTGTGACCAAGCTCACTTTTACGCCAGTTTGGGGAGAAATTAGGCGGCGGAGCCCACAGCGCACTTTTCCTCACGCGCTAACGGCTTCGCCGCCGAAATTTTCCTCGAAGTCCACAAGTGAGCTTGCTCAAAGGGCAGGCTATCCAGGATCCTAGAATAGCAGGACTCCAGATTTAAAGTGTCAATGTACGGCAGTTTTTAGAGATAAAAGCTCAGTGCTAATGATTATTTGTAATCAATACATCACAAGCCTCAGGGTAATTAGTTTGTTCATCACTGCGTAAAACTGAGCTATTTGACTTTTGTTTTGTTTTCGATTAAAACAACAAAGAGGTGTTAAAGGTTTGTTCCCTTAATTGCCTTTACGTCCTAATTTTTACCCCAAAAGAACCAAATAACATTTTATGCAGCCAGCGTAGCAAGCGGGGTTTCCGTGCGGTTTAGGAGCAAAGAACGGGGAACGAGAGTCAAAAAATGGCGCTCGTTTCATTTCTCGCGCGGCCAAAGCTGAGAATCCCGTTGCTCGGTCTTTCTTTGCTTGCGACGCGGGCTACGTTTTATGTTATCGTAGTTTAAAGTAGCGCACCGTGGAAGATGAAAAAGAAAATCCCTCTGTAAAATTTGTCACAAGTACGAGCTAAACAGCAAAGGTTTTTCAACGCTTCAGTCTTGCAGTTTGTTTTTGAGCTCCGTCAACATGTCTTTTCACGATTGACCCTACTGACACGCTGAAAGCTCTCCTGTCTTCGTAAAATATTCAAATCATAGTCGACGCTTCAAAAAGGCCCGGGGGGACTCCCATATAAAAGTGACGGGGATGCTCGTTGTCCCGCTTAGGGGTGTAAATTGCATTTTGGTCTCAGTTGAGGGGCACCCAACGAGAATATAGTTCAAAACACTTAAACATAACATTGTGAATGTATTTTAGTATTTAAACGGTAGATATAGGCATTTTTGTGTCCCCTAAAAATTTTTCGCCTGTTAGGATTTCCTAGCTGAAATTCGAGTAATCCGAAAATTATAGGGATCAAAATTTACCTCTTCGAAAATTTCCGCCAGAAAAAAGGTTCCCGAAAATTCTAGCTGACCTTTTTAGGGTAAAAATCTGTTAAAAATGGGCAATTACACCATTTTTTAGATGTTCGAAAATCTTAGGAGAGGCAAGCAGGCAAGAAATTTTAGAACAAATGTTCCGAAAATTCTAGATCTCAAATCGTCTTCCGAACAGATATTTTCCAGAAATTGACGTTAGGTTAGGGTCTTTGGGACGGAAAGTCACTATATTCGCCCATTCAGGTATCGCTTAGGGCTGTGCATAAAGAAATTTACAAAAAATGTCTTGATTTCAGAGAAATCTAGCTTTTAAAACAGAACACAACGTCGCTGGCATTTATTTAGATCTCTAACTCTTATTTAGATGTCTGTCGGAGATGAAGAGAATAACTGTTTGTTTTTAGACACTTTAAAAACATTTATAAAGATGATCACGTATTCTTCTGTTATGTCTTGATCAGTCTTTAGTCTTCATCGGAATCGTCACCCATACTGAGCAATCTGACAGTACAGCTGACTGTATTACGTGACCTCTATAAACCTTGTTTATAAAGTTACCCTGGGGTTGCCTGGGGGGTGGGTAATTTCTTACAAGAGGCTAATGGGGATGTGCCGCTGGATGGGGTGGCATGATCACGATTGGATTGACCATAATGGGGTTGCATTTTCAATAGAGTCACTAGAATGGGTTTGCACATTTTCGGATTTTTAGGGGTAAGACAGTTCTTCATATTTACGGTTAGCAAACGTACCAAACTTTTTGTACTGTAGATGAAAAGTATGAAAAGTAATTAAAGCGTTCCTCATTGAGTGGCTAAGTTGGAATGGCGAAAATTACATATTTGCCCGAAAGTGAATATGATGGGGTCTATAAGTGGCCACAGAATGGACTATAATGGGGTAAGGGCTCTGAGAGGCCAGTGGCACATACCTAGCAAAAATTAACCCAAATACCCCCCCCGGGAAAATTACAAGCATTGATTGGAAAACTTCGAATTACGTATTTTAAACATACCGCGTCTTACCTGAAAACCAACTTTGTTGATATTGACTTCTATCAGAGGAACACTTGACGAACCGTCACATTGTTGTTCATAATGCGGCCTGGTTCTGTTTTTTAGCGCCTCTCGAGGGACACTTACTTCGACTACCTTCGAGCAAGCTTTCACCGGATTCTTTGGTTGATTAGCGGATTTTACTTCTTTTACAACAAATCTGCTCCCTGTCTTCTTTGTTTTCTCTTTCTTTATCGGCGACAGTTTGATCGTAGCGTTAACGATAGGGAACTCCATCTTAGAGGGCAAATTTCTTCAGAATATACCTCAGTGGGGAGGGCAGCATGTTTCAGATCCTCTCGCAAACAGATGAAATTTTTCGCTGTCTAAAAACAACAACTGAAAACAACGGAAGAAAATTATGACGTGACTTGTCAAGCATGAAATTAAAAACAGGTCACTCAATCATGGGTGTAAATTCTCCAGTAAGATACAGTGATTGATAATTATCCGAAATGACGTCCAGATCTTTATCACGATTATGGCTGCTGTCTTTACATACACCTGACCAACTGACAGAAAAAAATGTCATTGATTTCTTTAGTTGGTTTGTTTGCAAGTCTTTGACGAAGATCTTGAGGCTTCGTGAGAAATATGCGTGCTTTACGCTCGGTACGTGTGAAATAGTTTTTTATAAAACATTTTAATGACCCTTTGTTTATAGTT
The DNA here is from genome assembly GCF_958299795.1 of Porites lutea. Taxonomy (NCBI): domain Eukaryota; kingdom Metazoa; phylum Cnidaria; class Anthozoa; order Scleractinia; family Poritidae; genus Porites; species Porites lutea. Next base: position 752,900 of record NC_133210.1, read on the forward strand.
ATACTCCACTCCGACTGGCGGATTTCCCGGGTTGAAACTGATATGAAGAACATGAGTCATATCCTGATCGATCAGTCAGTGGTCTGAGTAGTTTGGGTTGAAAGCTGTTGAAGATACCGACTGCCCAGTTTTTGCTACATTGAACCCAACATTCCCATCGAGAAATAATTACACAAGTTTGTTAGTTCTAATATTGGACGAATGGAAAGAATGCTGTACACTGACTCAGGCTTTTGTTGTCTGAATTCAGAGCCCATACCAGGTGAGGTCTCCTGACAAACGATTTGTATCTGTTTTAATCAATTAGTTCTTCTGTGACGGATTTCAAGGGATTTAAGGCAAAGCGCTGACGCGAACAGGAAACACATTGCTTCTTCAAAAATAGACCGATTTGGTGTTCTATGGCATATCTTCGCATTAAAAACTGCAGTAGGCGGTAAATAGCATTGTAGATTACCGTAAACATAATAGTGCTTGGCACATTTGAAAGATCCATTAAAATCGATTGTTTTTAAGTCACGTGATTTTTCGGGTCTTAAGGTACGGTAAAACGAGCGACAAAAACCCCGGGAGGGAGGTACTTCCAGGAATTCTTGGTGAGGGTGTGCCGCCAGGTTCTCCAAATCCTGTCTCTATTTCAGACCAAAAAATGTCATTTTTCACATCCGTTTTGAGACCTGTCCTCTAAAATCCATACCCCTTTTCAGACTTTTTCAGACCTGGCGTTTAAGAAATTATGTCATCATTACTTAGATTAGAACAGCAACAAGAAAAAAATATTTTTCAAAATCCATTTCGAATTCGCATATTTCTCTTTCTTTCTTACTCATTTGGAGTTGAAACAATAAATACGTTCGTACACTTCCGTAGTTCCCTTAAAATCAATGCCCGATTCCAGACGAAAATTAGCCAAGTTTATACCCGTTTTCAGACCAGAAAAGCGCAAAAACCCTACCTTTTAGGACGGCACATATCCTATATGGCTTATATAGGGAAGTACCCCCGCGCAAAAAACGCGCAACTTGTTTCTTTGTTATTTCTCAAGATTAGGGTAGACAGATAATGAAAAGTAGCGGTACGTTTTTGCTTCGGCTGGCCAATTGTTTAATGACTCTTTATAATTTATATTTTAATAACGTTTTATTAGGTAAAATTAAAAACACGCAGCCTTATGAAATTAAAATGAAATAAATCACAATCCTAAACGAGCTTTGATAAATTGATCCATTTTTCTGAGAGGGTCTCAATAATGTTAACCGTTAGCTGTAGAATGGCCGAAAATTTATTCGTTAGGCGTAAAAACAAAAAAAGGTGGAAATTTTTTACCTTTAGTAGTGAGAAAAGTTAAAGGTAAGAAAAATTTGTGGCCGCAATTTGGTTTTAAGAGAGTGTCTAGATCGCAATATGATCTTGTCACGTGTCTTGTCTCGTGCGGCATGGCTGATGGACTTTTTTTCAGCCTCTTTTTTGAACTCAGTTTTTCTATCCCGGACAGGCTTTCCTACAGATGCTTTATCTAACGAAGAGAAATCAACCATCAGCTGTACAAAGGCCAAAAAAAAGTTAAACGTCCCACAATCCCACTGAGAACCTTCTAACTTTTTTAACATGTGTGTCGCGTTCCCAGTGTCGTAGACGCGTGGCGTTAGGCACTGGAGTTCGCCAGGTCAACCACAGTGAAGCACTAGGCGGTCAGCAAGATTCAATGGCGTTTATTAAAATCAGGCTAGTCCGACTATTTACAGCACTTGCGGTGAAAACTAGAAAGAAACGTGCGATTTTTACGTGAGAAGAAACGAAAACTACGATAATGCTCCGTGCACGAAAAAAGAAGGAAAAACAAACTACTGAATTTACAAGCATGACTTACGTCTGATCTTGACTCCGGGGGTTAAAAGAACTCCAAATCTCCTACAGTTGTAAGAACTCCGAAAGTTCTCCAAAAGCTCCTTACACTGTGACGGACTTCTTACAACTGAATGAACGTGCTTAGGAAACTATAATCTAACTATAGGAAACTATAAGGAAACTATAATCTAATGCCTTCTGACGTAAAGGAAATAAAACTGAATAAAGCTTTGTACGCCTAGCCAAAAAATAGGTCCGCATTGCGTACATGTGTCTAGTGCTGGGTAATTGCGTAATGTGTATATGGTTATATAGGATTGCGTTAGACTTCGTGAATGCAATTAGGATTTATCCGCCATAGAGTACAGGAGTGGAGGCTGAGGTATAATCTGAAGCTCCAACAGTCTAGCAAAGAAATATGGCTAGAACTAACTAATGTGTTGAAGGTGATTCAGAAAAGTAAGGAGGAGTAGAGGTTGGTCTGCTTTGGGGTGTGGTTGAAATTATTGCAGACATTTTTCTGGAAGGAGTGCTAACTATTATGAATTTGTTATTTTTAACATCACAGTGGTAACGATGAAATGAATTGAACACAACTTTATTTCAAGGCAACTAGTTGTAAATGAGAAATACAAAAAGTTATCAAGAGGTCTCAATCCCAGCTGACCTAATCGATAGTTTAACAATAAGGTGGAACCTACCGACAGTGCAGTTTGATCACAGACATTTTGCTCAGGGCCTGGATTTAACTCGATATCACCGGAAATCAAAAGCTTCATTTTCGATACACAATATCTTTTGGTACAGCTACATGATTTCACTGTTTTGTGCTTAACTAAACAATGCATACTTGCTTGTTTACTATTTTGTAACAACTTGTTTGCTGCCGATCTTTTAAGATTTGCAAAGTCGGTAAAAAAACAGTCGCATCTGTGTACGTATGTTACATACCATAACTTATAGTCAGTCGCTAAACTTGAACAAACTTGAAGATTTAGGAGTAAATTTCCTGAAAATGCGCTTCAGCTTGCGTCTAGTTTTTCTCTTTTTCATGGAGCTCACAATCTTTTTTATCGGTATTATAAATCTTGACGGCTCCGGTCTCTATGACGTTTTTCCTGTACTTTGCAATGTCTATCGAATTGTCTCTCACACGGCGAGCACACCTCCTCATCAGTGCTAACCATCGCATGGAAAGATTCAGTAAAAACGACCCTTGGGTGATATTTAACAAGATTACGAGTTCTAGTATGACTTTGTCGGAAGGAAATCGCCACAGCTTTCGTATATGTTTGGCTAATGAAAGGTATTTTCACATTAAATCCCTCAGCGGCGAAAGATTTTCTGCCGTTTACATTTCCCTGACAGGGCTTATTTAATCCCCCCGCGGGCTTTGTTATCCCCCAAAGGGGCTCAATATTTCCCATAACGGGCTTTTCTTTCCCCAAATGTAGCTCATAAAGCTTAATTTGTATCCTCTTCACAGGCGGTCGCAAAATTGCAGCATGGAGATTCTGTCGGCGCCAAGTACCTTGATCTTCAACTTTGAAGCACCTTTCGAAACCTTTCATTCGGCCGGATTGACACATATTTCGAAAGCTGTGGCATACTGAGAAAATACGCCTTAAGAAATTCATCACAAAGAGAGAAACTAAAAGGTAACTCACTGATAGGACAACTCGTAACACACACGTCGAAGAAAGCAACGAAAGCAAATTGTCGTAGAGAGTTTTCTTGCAGTTATCGGGAGTTGTCGTGGAAAGCACATGGTGTTTGCGCAATTGTCGTCTCTACTAATACACATTCGATTGGTTCCGATTGTCATTGGTTGTTTATTCCGGGTCACGAAGAAATTACGAGTGATTATCGATGATATTACCCTCCTGGTACCCAGTAAAGAATGTTTCATGTAATGAGTCACGTAGGAGAAACCTCAGTGAAATTTTATTCGTATGACGTAATAATTTGTCATATATGAAGCACTTACCAGAGGATTTTAGCGTTTTCTCATAGTGTCTGTGCTTCGCACTAGACACAAAAACGGATATACGATGATCATGCAATAAAATAAACAATGCTACAATCACGAAAGAAAAAACAGTCCTTGAATGTAACTAATTAAAATGTCATATCTCGCGGATGACGTGACAATGTGGAACGAAATTCTAGGACGTTATATTACCATTCAAATAAAACCTCTTTGGCTGAACTTGTGCCTGGTACTTTTTATTTCTTAGGATTTTACAAACGATATTTGGAATTTTTAAGAATTTCTTCACCTTCGCCAGTATTAGGAATAAAAGAGTTAAAGTTTCTGACAGAATAACTAATAATAATAATATTAATAATAATAATAATAATAGTAATAATAATAATAATAACTAACATTTCTATTGCGCCTATACAAATTGTTCTAAGCGCTTTACAATTTTCAACCTATGAAATAAAAATAAAAATCATATTAAATCATAATTAACTGGAGCCGCCCTTGGCTGTGGACGAAATCCTATGATATTACCATCCAAATGAAACCTCTTGGGTAGAACTGTTACATAATACTATTTATTTCTTATGATTCACCAAAAAGAAAAGTGGGAATTGTTGTGAATTTTCACTTACGCCATTGCAGGCTGGCCACTTTTACGAGGAAGGTGGGTAATATTAAAAATGCCTCCGTAGAGATGCTCTTTTTTGTTATGATGTATTATCGTACATTCTCGAAAAAACAAAGGGACGCTGATCAAAAATTAATTACAGCTTAGGGGTCCCTGATTAGTTAAAGAAAGGCGCTTGATTTAGCTTTTGCGCATTAGGGTCGTCACGCAACGCTCCTCCCCACTATAGTCTCCTTCGCAGCCGTTATTAGGGTCGTCACGCAACGTTGCGTGACGACCCTAATAACGGCTGCGAAGGAGACTACTTTTGCCAAGGAAATCAATAGTATATGCTCCTTAAGGTGACTCGACCCAGTTTTTTTGGGGGGGTACCATCCTACTTTGAAGCTCTCTGGTATCCCCACCTTTACTTTTATCGTAAGTCTAACACATAGAATGGATAACATATAGATCAATCTACAATATAACATAAAATTTTTGGCGATCGGAGTAAATGTCACGTGGTTATAATGCCACGCCCCTTTGAGGTCTGAGTCGAAAATCTGCAGTTGCCGGCATTTTTTCGTGAAAATCTCTCGGCTACACATAGTGTGCATTAGTGCCTTACGCTGAACAGAGTTTCACCAAAATCGCAAAGACCCAATTCGAGAAATTCAGCGGTTTCCAAATTTAGGTCATAATTTATGCGAAAATGATAAGCAAACTTTACACGGATTATATCTAATAAACTATGAGATTCATCTCTTTATTTTGGGCATCGTTATAACAGATGGGTCCTTGCAAGTCAGCAAAACGCTTTAGGGCCTTGTAAATGCGCGCGATTTCGAGCAAAGCAAACATATAGAAATTATAGTTTTCGCTATTCGTTGACGTTTGTCAGCGTTTAAGAGTCCTTCTCACGAAAAAAGCATTTTCTTAAAAATTCGTAGTTTTTTTTCCTTCAAATTTTTTCAGGGCCACTATTGATTAACTAACTACCCGGACTCTGAATCTCATGGTCATTGAAAAACTGTGACATTATCTTCTATAAGCCCAAACTTGAGTAAACATTGAAGATTTTTAGCGTTTTGGCTGAGTTTGTGCTTTGGGAGTTGTCTATTGTTTCTTGTCTGTCATTATACAGCATTCTTGTTCAGCACGCGTGCAATGACCACGCTTGGCTGACTTCCGAATGCTCACCGAGATATTCCCGTCACGAGTTGGTTTAATTATTGGCTTGCATTAAACCTATGAAAAAATGTTATTTTTTTAATAGAAAGTAGATTTAGTGTGTAGCACTTCTTGATTTTTTTGCAAAGGCACAAGAAGCACGAGAATTGATTAAAAATTGTGACTTAAACCTCTTTGTATCACGCGATGGCCTGTCTCACTGTACCAAAATTATTATATCTCGGTGAGCATTCGGAAGTCAGCCAAGCGCGGTCATTGCACGCGTGCTGAACAAGAATGCGGTATAATGACAGACTAGAAACAATAGACAACTCCCAAAGCACAAACTCAGCCAAAACGCTAAAAATCTTCAATGTTTACTCAAGTTTGGGCTTATAGAAGATAATGTCACAGTCTTTCAATGATCAGGAAATTCAGAGTCCGGGTAGTTAGTTAATCAATAGTGGCCCTGAAAAAATTTGAAGGAAAAAAAACTACGAATTTTTAAGAAAATGCTTTTTTCGTGAGAAGGACTCTTAAACGCTGACAAACGTCAACGAATAGCGAAAACTATAATTTCTATATGTTTGCTTTGCTCGAGATCGCGCGCATTTACAAGGCCCTAAAGCGTTTTGCTGACTTGCAAGGACCCATCTGTTATAACGATGCCCAAAATAATGAGATGAATCTCATAGTTTATTAGATATAATCCGTGTAAAGTTTGCTTATCATTTTCGCATAAATTATGACCTAAATTTGGAAACCGCTGAATTTCTCGAATTGGGTCTTTGCGATTTTGGTGAAACTCTGTTCAGCGTAAGGCACTAATGCGCACTATGTGTAGCCGAGAGATTTTCACGAAAAAATGCCGGCAACTGCAGATTTTCGACTCAGACCTCAAAGGGGCGTGGCATTATAACCACGTGACATTTACTCCGATCGCCAAAAATTTTATGTTATATTGTAGATTGATCTATATGTTATCCATTCTATGTGTTAGACTTACGATAAAAGTAAAGGTGGGGATACCAGAGAGCTTCAAAGTAGGATGGTATCCCCCCCGAAAAACTGGGTCGAGTCACCTTAACCTGAGGCAGTTGCGTTCTGAACCTTTTAATGATTATCTGTTTAATAAGATGCTAAACAAGTCTGCCTATACTACAATACTGAATAATTATTTGTACAACAGCAGTGAGGCTGACGACTATCCATCAACAAACTGATGTGAGCGAGTTCCAATAGACCTTGTCACGGTTTTCGACGCCATCTTGACGAGTAGGCAAACGCGTGAGAAATTACAGTGTTTGTATGAGAATCTAATGTCGAATAATTTCCGTAAATCGGCTGTTCTGAAAAAAATATCAATTGTAAACTAAAGCTACAAAGCAAAGGATTGTCCTAAAAAAATTGGGGGCGTACCAGTGCTTAAATTTCTCCAGAGGCTTGCTTTAGATTTTCCATATATTTGTCTGTAATTTTCCCGGGACTTTCTTACTGACAAATGTATAGAAATTTTAAAAGTGGTTCTAGGTCTTCTAGTGCATGTAACGCCCTCATATTTTTTCAGGAGAATCCTCAGGAGTGAAGCTTTAGTTTACAAATCATATTTTTTTCAGAACAGCCCTTCTAAGGAAATTATTCGACATTAGATTCTCATACAAACACTGTAATTTCTCACGCGTTTGCCTACTCGTCAAGATGGCGTCGAAAACCGTGACAAGGTCTATTATTATAACTCTGTCTTATTATCGTTTATCCAAGCTGCTGCTGGCATGTCACTATTTAGGTTCTGATATGACCGATACACTTTGTCAGGCATATCCCCATCCAACTCGCTCGAGCCAGATACTACATATCCCGATATCCGGTTTGGAACAAAATTATAATTGCGAGTCGTTTGCTGCAAAAGTGTTAACAAGCGAGAACTGAGTCAATGGAGAGACTTCGGCAAACGGCAAACGTCAGATTCAAGTTGAGAATTTCTCAAAATAGAAAACTGAATAAGGAGATTAAAAAAGCTCAAAACAATTCTAATGTATATAAATGGCGTGAAACTACTAATTTTTGTGTAAAGGTAATGAATCGGTAAACAACAAGTAAAGACAAAAGTTAGTCTCGTACGGGTACAAATTGCCGTAAACTTCATTCTAAATCCCTCCATTATTCAACCTCGGACCCATGTCTGAGGGTCTCGCTTTTTCTAGCCTTCATAAGGGAGTTAAAACAAGACTGATCTTGTTTTAGCCACTGTCGAAGGTTTGTATTTCAAACCGAAATATCGGGCACAAATAATCAGATATAAAAATCTCTTATTTTTTCGGGGGTTTCCTTCCTCTCTTCGCTGTGTGCATCGCAGTTTGCTGTTATTTCTTCTGATTTTTCCCAGTTTTTACTTATCCAGATGTTCTTTTTTTTTTCGATCCGGCATCTGAACTCATTCGTTTATGTCGTGGTTTCGTTTGTCCTCAGAGCTACTCCCTAGGAATGTGTAAGGGATGGGAAAAGCCCTGGAGACAAAGTTCTGTTCTTCCCGTCCATTTTCTCGTAAAAAAAGAAGTTGATGAGAGATACCTTGGCGGAGAGGCTGAGGAAAAGTAAGATTCACTCTCTACAAACCTAACATGAACAGGATTTAAGGCGTTGTCATGGGAGCCGGACGCTACCTCTACGGAGTGGAGCGATACGATCACACGATTTTGCCTGTGTTCATTTTTAAAAGCAGAAAGCGCTGGTCCGATCCACTTTCAGTTTTCACGGCATGCCGTATAAGCTGAAGTCCCTAAATTTCATTATATTTTGGAATCCATTGGCGACCACTACTCCACCGCGACCTTTTGGGTTAAAGTGAGAAGTCTGTGAATTCACGAAATTACCGTTAAGAAAAATTTCAACTCTGCCATCTGAACTGACCTCCACAAGGACATTAAACCAGGTTTTACCAGGCGGATTGCCATTGGGACAAGGAGAGTTACTGCTTCCCACAAAGTTACCGTTTAGCACATAGCCAGACTGGAAGCACGGTGCTGAATTGTGCAGCCTGGGCAAAACAGAAAGATAAACTTTAAAATTGATGTCTTAAGTTTAGCACTTTTGGATGATTGAATAAGTAGTTTTTTGGCTTTTCGTACCCTTTTCACATGGGGACCCTTTTAAAATGTCCTTTATTTGTGAATTGCGAAAACGTCAAAATGAGAACTCCTCTACCGGCCAACGGTTTCAAACAAAAATTGCTTTCCAACAAAAATGTTTCTTTATTTAACAGTAGAGAATAGCCACGAATTCATTACGGCCTAAGACTCTATGTAAGTGGAGAATGTATCCTTCTGCACGGCTCCAGGATATCTTTGTTGAACGGGGAAAAGGCACTCTGACCCACCCGTTGCGGATGGACTGGCCTCCAAATGAAAATGCCAATTATGGGAAACAATATTTTTGCACAGGTTACCAACCTGAAGTAGAAAACATCAAAGTTGTCCTCGTCCACAGCGTTGTACATAACTCCAAGGTGACCGGAATCTGCTCCACCCCATGCGATCACATTGTACAAGTCAACATTTATAGTGTACGGGTCTCCAGCATTTATCTCATCCATTCGAATAACACGACAGAAGCCATCCGCCGCCCAGGAACCATGGTTAGCGTCCATTTCATAGATGCTTGGTCCTAGTTGGGTGAAACTGGCACAACTTACCACTGTTGGAGGGTCCTCTGCAAACACGAACATAACTTATACAGCATTTAAGGGTTGGTCATTACGTATCAACTGTCTCCAAAAACTGTCCTCACCAGCAGGTGTTTTCAGAGGAGCACTGACGCGAGAACTAGAATTCGCTCGGGTGGTGGTGCATGAACCACGGGACAAAGGGAAGTGGGTGGAGACGGAGGACATAAAACTATGCATTGGGCTAACGTTACCGTCTTCTTCCAACGTGTCTTAGAAAACTACCACAAGACAGAAGTACAAGACAGAACCATCTTTCCCTGAGTGGCATCCAACAAAGTTTTACACGGAGAGACTCTGCCCCGAGAACCAACTCCTTACCCTTAGTTTTATACACCATTTTTGACAGAGAAGATGCTCCTTTTGTATAACTTTTATTGACAAATGGTACCCCTTTCACATACAAGTAAAGCACACTACATCCCTTTTAGCTACTGTAGATTCACCGTCTTTTAGATATGAATAAACAATTAACCCAGCAAGTTTTCTGGTATTTTTTTTTCACGACCAAAAATGCGCCTGTCGGGCCTTTCAAGTCCCTGAGTCTCACAGACCGCGATGACAGATTTCCCCACCCTTTTATATACTTCAACTAATGAAATACTTACTGACCCTTTCATAAACCTGAAGCCTGAAAAAGGAACCCTTTTCGGGCGGAGCCTCCCCGTATGGGCCATTATAGGAAGTACACCCCTAGGCATCCCCCGGCACTACAACAATTTATTTTTTTTTTTTCCACGGACAGTTTACAACATATAACTTTATGCTATTTTCGTAAGTCACTTTTTCTAGAAAAAGTCATTTTTTCAAGTTGTGCCAAAATATTCATGAATCTCAGCCGTTCTAATTGATGCCAAGAATCTTGAAATATGAGACTCATACTTAAAACATGCACAAAATGCAAGCCAAAAATAAGCGACCAATCACGGTAGTGCACAGAGAAAATTTTGCAAGCAAACTCTGTTGTAAGAATGGTTTCTCAAGTAAAGTGAGCGCCTTCCTCTATCCTCCCTTTCCAGTTTTCTCTTCGTTTAGGGCGAGCTTTCCCCCTCTCCTCACCTCCCCAGTGGCCGGTGGTAGCAAGAGGCCTCCATGCGAAGACAGCTCGCAGGCTAAGGCAGAATTAAGTAGACCCATACCTAGTTCACACTTTCTTCCATGGTAACCTGCAGGGCAAATACAATGGTATCCATCGGCACCGAATCCTAGCTGACAGGTTGAATGGCTTGAGCAGGGGTTACTTAAGCAAGAATTCTGAAAGAAAAGTGGGAAATATTCTGACTAACAAACATCATTGTATCTCGCGACGGAAAGCAATTTAGTAACGAAGTGTACTTACAAATACTGGCCGGTATATGAAGCCCATTTTTGTCTGCATCGCATCAGGAACTTGCGCATGGCTTCTGTTGTTCAGTTCACACAGAAGTGATCCATCATTTTGTTGTCCAAAGTTAAAGGAGACACACTCAGGCTCCAGGAAACACCGTACTTTGCACATATCTTCGTCCAAAACTTTCTTTTGTTGTATCACATAATTGCTAAGAGCCTTGTTAGCTATTTTCTCAGTGAACTGTATTACTCGGCATTCCTCTGGAGCTAAGTCAATAAAAAAGCAGTTTTATTCTCTTATGATTTAATTCGGTGGTGAATGGTAAAATCCGAGACTCGCCGAGACGCCGAGATCCTCGTTAGAAATCCGAGCCCGAGACTCTTTGGTAAAAAGTTTCGAGACTCAAAAAAGTAAAAACAAACCATGAAAAAAAGAGACTTCGAGACTTATCATAAACGCTTCGGAGATTTCGAGATCCTGACAAAATTTTCCGAGACCCACGTTTTTCGAGGTACCATTCACCACCCCTCTAACTTTTATCCTGAGAAAAATATCTACTTACGGAGAGTTTATTCGCCATGAGTAAACTGATCAAGCCCACTCGTTTTTAAGAAAGGCCGTGTGTCCTTTTAGAAAACTGGCTGTAAGTTTGCACCCGGCGAAAAGCCACCAGGAAATTATGTTCAACCTTGAGAAAATATACTAAAAACCGTAACGTAGACTTACCTTGTCCAAGTTCTGATAATTTCTGGACTACATATCGAGGCACGATGACTTTTTATGTTTTGTTTTTAGCATCTCTCTCTTGGCGTTAAATGGTTCAAGAAAGGAATATCTTAGTCAAGATTAAACCAGAAAATTACGCCCAAAATCATATCCGTACTTGTTACAGCTGGTGTTACTTCATGAAAGCCGAATGTTCAATAAAAAGAAAAGTAAACAAACCAGTGATCTGATTTGGCAGAACGTTGAAATTTATAGAATTTATAGGTTTTACTATTTTGTCAGAGTAAAAACCGACGTTTCTATTTCATTTCTTGTTTGAAAGCAAATTGATTCCAGCTGACACAATCATTCAGCTTGCGGGCAGATGTTTCGGTTGCGGCAGAAGCCAGCATGCGCTTCTACTCTTGACAAAACCGTCAATGTCAATGATTTACTTTTAAATGGAAGTAAACATGCTCACGAGCTTCACACTTGCAGCTTTTTTAAGAGGCTGAATAGATCTGAATACTGCAAGGGGTTAGCTATGGATAACGAAACTTTCGGTATTTTAAGCAAAGCCTAACCAGTTTAATAATTTATTTATGATACACTCAAGTCCTTATCTAATGACTCCTAATTTTTAAGCAACTTTTTTAAGCTATCTTATTTCTCAACAAGAGGAACTCTGTTGAAGGTCTCTGTAATCTCTTTCTTCTTTCACTTGATTTTGGCTACTCGATCAAGAAGAAGAAAAAATTTGTTCTGCTCACACTTTAACAAAACAAAAGTAAACAAATTTTTCAAAAAAAACATAATATAAGATGAAAAACGTTTTGGTGTCTTTATGCAGCCGGGGCAAAAAAAATCTTATTTGGGCCCAGTTTTAACGGACTATAACAAACAGCACCACAAAAAGTACCAATAGTCACTTTTTCTCAATACGAATAGTTACAATTCAGTCGACAAGCTCAAACAGTCTTTCACTGTTCCAGCAGTTATTAGAAGAGGCTTCAAACATCCTGAGGCAGATAATTATGAATTTTGATTTCATACCTACCTCCTTTTGCAGAGGAGACACAGTTGATGAACGCAATACATATAAAAAACAATATTGATGGAGAGAACACTCTCACTGTTGTCTTAGAGCAACCCTGGGAGTATAGTTCAGAGCGATATTGCATTGTTGAAGATCAGTAGAAAGTATTGATGGCATCACGCTAAAAGTTTAGACTTCGCCGCTTATCCACTACCTAATTTACTAAACAAACCTCTGAAGTTATCGTAATGGAAGACTAGGTTTTGTGTTCCTATTTGATTGATTTTTCAGGAATCTCATTGGTTTACTTAGAACAATTAAAAGAACTTGCAAAGGTACCGATTTATCATCACCAGAAGGCAGATGACAAGATCTTTTGTCACGCTTTGATTGTTGTTCGTGCACGAATTTTTAAACCAATCAGTAATCTCATTTACTGGGACAAGATTAATTCAATTCTAAACTTGTTACCTGGGATGAAGAATTTCATAGCTGCATGTAGATAAACATATGTAGGTAAATGTTGATGTGGAGAAGTGATCATAATTAAACATTATGATTAAAGTGACAAGCGTACGGCGTCATACTAGGTTGATAACTTTCATCTTTATTTTTCCTATATATACAGTTACAATATACAACCATTCTGTTATTCACACATTGCTTAGATATATCGATCGAATAAACTGCCACGAAACCTGTTCTGTAGACTTCTGTTGAGATATGCAATTCTCAAATTGGCGGGAGGCTGAAAGGAATGTCGGGAAATATAGGGAGAGGGTTGTTGATTAATAAAGGAGGAGATGGTGAGTGCTGGGAGGGTGTGTAGAGATTTTTCAAGGGGAATGAGAGGGGTGGGGTGATTATTTCAAATGATCACACCAATGTGGGGAAATTACTCAAAATGGGGATTATTGATCGGAGGGCGATCAATAAATAGTAAAGAAGGACAAAGAATCAGAGAAAATGAAAGCCAAAAGTAACGATAAACATTTGAAAACACGACACAATAATTGATTTTCACCCAAGCAGCTGTCTGATGGGTGGGTGGGGGCACTCAACAAAGCTTTATCCGGGTAACGCGTATACAGGTTTAAATTTTAGTTTTGAAGAGTTCAAGTGGTGAATGACAGACCTTGAAGTCCTTTACTTGAAAGACTTTTTCCAGCTATTTATTCATGTTCTGGTTCAATTTTCCTTTAGTTTAAACACATTGTCTGCATTACTGGCAAGTACGGCCAGTGCCGAATTACATTAGAACCTTCCGGCGTCGTATTTTCATATTGTTCAAAATTCAGTCACATTCTATTTCACTAAGAACTGTACTTAAAAACCAGTCGTATCGGTAATTAACCTTAATATACGCTTCGTGAAAGTTATGCCACTCATACAGCCACATTGGAGCTTTAAAAAATTGTTGATAGTAATAAAAAGTTATTAATGACGTCTGAGAGAAACTTACTACGTTCTCTCTTTTACCGCGCTCCATTTCTCTTCGACTTGCCAGAAAGTACCAGCCACCAAAACAACGGAAAGCTTTGTCTGTGTTTCTCGATGACATCTGTTGCTGCTGCACTCAGGCTTGGTACCGATGCCATCGAGTTTGGCTGCTCTGCTGATTTCCCCAGCACCTTGGGATCTTATAGAAGAGGTAACAGCAGACATGTCAACTTGTCCTACGTCCATCTGCTTACCCAGGTCATTCGACTCAGCTACCTGGTCAGTGATGTCCCCTTGCATATCATTCAGAGGAAGCAATAGTGCCATGCAGCAAGAAACGGAACATTGTGGGTTTTTCAGCCACTCCTTAACGTACTGATAAAAATGCACTGCATACTGAACTGAAAATTAATCCATAGAAAATAGTTATCTGATAAAGGCTAAAATATTTAATTTGGAAAGGCAGAGCTAAAATTTGTATAACATAAATATGATTTCTCTGTACATGCGTACCAAAATAGTACTTTCTATGCGCCAAAACCGACTCATCTTTTAAAGTGTTTCGCTTGGCCCAACAAAAGTATTAACATAATAAGGTGTCTTTTTTTTTAACGGTATAAACATTATGTCGAGTTATTAAAGAGACAACAGCGTGTGTTCATGAGACGCCCGTGTTCCCCCCCCCCCCCCCCCCCGCTTCTATTCCTATAGTGAGCATGACTAAATACTGAACAACACACGCGCGTGACACATGAAAGGTCAAAGTTCATTTATTACAACACGTTATACCCTGTTTTGACTTATCATTTGAAGGAGTGCTCCGTTCTTTCTCAGGTTATTTAAAGTATCTATATTTTGGCAACGAAGGGCATGATATTTTAGCTAGAGCATTTTAAAGGATCCTTGCAAAATCTGTGAAATACTAAGCTGAATTCGATCCCTGAAATCTGTTACACCACACGATAGACAATATGGCTTAAACCATTAACCTAAACGTAAAACAACTTCTACTGACAACTATATATCTGGCTCAGATTTGGGAAGTTACAGCTCATTAATTACTAAAAATCTCTGTTATAGCAGAAAGAAAAATTTATCCCGACAGAAGGAAAAGCCTTATCAGACTTGCTGCCAAAACTTGTTACTCTCCTATTGGCTGCCTGTACTTAAAAGATGTGCTACGGGAACTTAACTTTATCAAACTAACTTAATACTCCTCTTTTGTCTTACCAGCAAGAAGACCGATCACCAATGTATTTGCTCCAATCACCAAAATCTTAAATAACATTGCATCACTGTAAGAGTCGTCTGATCCTGGAACGTTTTCTGCGGGAATCCTGCTCACAGCTCCAATGCCTAAGTTAACAACTGTAACTGCAATGGATGTAACCATCAGTCTGTTTTCAACAACGTCTTGAATGGGACTGACGGAAGAAAATACTACTCCATACATCCCAGCGATTACCCATGCTAAGCCGATATAAGACCTGCTTTCTTGTCCAACAAGTATCAGACCAGATGTTAAAATAACTTTTCGGCACATTTCAACCAGTTCCCAATACCACGAACGAGCTTTGTAATTTTCAAAGAGAAATCGTAAACCAGTGATCATTTCCGACTTGGAGGCAGAATCCTTTGGTGTATTGGCACTTTCTTTAGCTGCTATTATTCCTCTTCTCTTCCAAAGGGCGATGAACGAGGCGGTGGGCAGAGCAAAGAGGTAGGCTGTAGAAATATACGCAGCGATGGCCATTCTTTTATACTTTGGACCCGTGCACCGGATATTGTAATCCGCTTTAAGGTACACAGAACAGAACTTTTCTCCGGTATCTCGACAAATTTCTCGGCAAGCAAGCGGCAGAACTGTAGCTGTTTTAAAACAAGTACTGAGGTACGTCACATACAGCACGAAAAACAAGTTCCTGTAAACGATTTCTTTAGCCTGAGAAATTTCACTCAACTTTCCTTCCGAATTCAGTCGTCGATTCTGTAAGATTGTTATCTTTCGCACTCCATAAAACACGATAGAGAGAGAAATTACAGCAGCATTTATAGCCATCATTGCAAATAGGTTTGCAAAGGCGTCCACTTGTAAACCCGAGATAAGACACTGAACTGGTGCAACCTGGAAAACGTTCATCTGAAGTATTTCTGAATATCTACCGATGACCTCCAGTGAATCTGGCCATTTTATGAAAGAAAACGCTTCCAGTATACCGTATGTGACTTGATAAAAGCCAATTACAATCTTCAGTTTGGAAAAGAATGTATCTAAGAATGTGCGACCTTGAGTAGTTTTAGCTTTCCTTTTACTTGACCAGGCCAAGAATGCAACGATTACCATCAAAACGCATCCAACGATCGTTAGCTGCCCTATCATCCACTTCTTTGTTGGACACTGTTTGCATGTTTGCAGCTGTTTAAAATATCCAGAGCTACAAACTGCACATAAAGGTCCTTCGTAGCCTTTCTCACATTGTGACTCTAAACCTCCCTTGCAAGACTCCTTCCTGGGACACATATAAGGTGTTGGGATCGCGTATGGATATTGAACATCATCAGGGCCCAGTGCTGGTACTGATGCCAACAGGTTTCTTATGAAATCCTTGTAGCGATAAATATGTGTTTTGTTCCTCCATTCCCACCAATAACCAGATTTCAAAGAAGCATAGTCATCTTGGCATGTCAGACCACCTTGAAGTCCGCATTTGCGACATACACCGAACATATCTGTTCTGAAAAAACCCTCCAAACATTTACAAGCACGGTACCCAGCAAAGAAATCAGTCTCTGTTCCTGTGGTTGGAAATGAAATGTTAATTTACGTTTTGGCTATAGATATTAGTTGAGTTAGGTAATGTTGGTAAGCGTTGTTTGAGCAATGTCGTTCCTCAATTTTAAAACGCTAAAATTTCGTCATACACAAAAATCATTTTTTGAGTTAAGAGAACAAAAAAGAAATAAGAGCTTTTACGGAGACCAAATCCTCCTTTTTCGGTATTTTGGTACATATATTACAACCCAATTTAAAGCTATAGATGGAAACAAAGCCAGAGTTGACGCTGTTTTTGATAAAACCATTACCTGCTTTCGTTTGTAAATCACTTATATCGATCGTTTGGTAACTAGTATTTTCAAGCATAATTTCCATGGGAAAACAAAGGCGGTTTGTCTCAAAACAAGGTCAACCTCAGCCTTAAATTCATTCGAAGGCTAGAGTGCTATCGACTTACAACTGTAAAATAATGCTATTCAGTATGTAATTGTCAAACGGCTGTGAAAGATAGTAAACGCAAACTTTTAATGAGGAATAACAAAAAGCATCTTCCTTGTTTGATTGTTATTGCGTAATGTACCTTGTGGGCATGCCTTGCAATCCTGACTTTGAGTTCCGGGAGCTTTATCAAATGCAACGAAAGAACCATTAGGACATTTCTTGCAGTTCTCAGCAACATAGCCTACCTCGTCTGAGTAGAAACCACCTGTTAATTAAGGTGAAAATAGATTGCTAAGCTTTCAATTCAATATGACGTCAAACGACGGTTATGAACCAGTACAATAGTATAGTCCCACATGCACTTACTCGTCTCTCAGTTAGCCGAACAGGGGAGTTAAAGTTTATTTACAACCATTTTCGTAGCATTAGAACATGTTACATGTCAATAGAACGATATATCACGTTAGATGAATTTTTGAATTTCACAGTACCGTGTGCAAGGACAGCACAAAGTGATAACTAATAACGGTCGACAGATTCCTTTTGAACAGTTGCGTTAGACTTTTCTAACAAATCTGTAAGCTGGCAGTTATGTAAGTAACCGTCCACAAAATTATCTCGAACAATTTCTTAAGCACGAATTCTTTACCACTGATGTAAAAACAAAAACTTCCGAATGCTCTTTTAATTTGTTAAACGTGAAAATACTCCCAACAGCGCTCGATAATCCTGTTGTTTTGTCGAACCAGTTCCGCGTATGATTTGGCGCCAAGATGAACACAGCACGAAAACAAGCGTCTTGTAATGTTTGGTACATTTCAGTTTCTCGTGATTGGCTGACACTCTTTGGGTTCTGACTATCCCATGGACTTTACCTCGGGAACTGTCATGGCAAATTCTTTTGTTTTTTTCACTGATCCATGGACGTTTCCCGAGGCAATTTAACCTTGGGTAAGTCGTTTGCACACTCAAACAAGTTGCTTCCCCATCGGCAACAGGTATTACGGTTAGTGCAGTAAGGTACCGCACCTATAGGTCAACTGTATATATGCAAATGAAGGGTACCTGGCGGGCAAGAGGTACATCCTTGCCTTCCCCTTGAAGTGGAGTTAGAGAATGTTCCAAAAGGACATGGCTGAAAAGTGTAGTAGTCTGTACGATTATCAATCCGTCGGAATCCGGAAGCCATGAGAGCAGTCATAAGGGCAATACTTGGCCTCGACTCTGGGAAATAGACTCTCACTGACTGGGCGCCAGAGCTCAGCGGATTCCTAAAGTTAAAAAAAAACATTGGGTAGTTGCAGACAAAAATGAAAACAAAACAAGCAATAGCGTTTTTGTTTGAATTTTATAATTTCAGGGCTAAATATGACTTACTGCCTCCGGATGTGCTAGAGAAAAGCAAGAAATCTGCAGTAACTTGGCAGCATGGTTAAACTGCATTGATTAATTTCAGTGTCTTATGAATTACGAGACCTCAAAACATGTAAAATCAAGTCCTGGCTTTACACTACAATAGTCGTATTTCTAACGCAGGAATCCTGAGTTGAAAGGCTTGTCTTTCATCAATTAATAAATCTCACAGTTACCAAGATATGCTAGGCTACGAGGCTATTAATAAATCAATTTGCCGGAATTAAGTTCAATTAATAATTCTTTTAGGGCTTCGCACCTTGGTGGAAGCTTTTAGAAGTCTTTTTAGTCATTTCCAACGTTACTACTTACAAATATATTGTGCATTCCTTGCTAATGGTGCGGTAGTGTAATGTTCCAAGCGTACCATTCTTTAGCTCCCTGAAAAATATGTAAATACTTTCCTTTCAAAAGTTACCATTAACTGTATTGACTGTAACTTTCTGTAGTTCTAACTAAAGGTATAAATTAGCTGCTTAAAGGATCGCGCAAATTCGATAGAGAAGGTTCAAGGGTCGCGAGCGGAACCAAGAAGTTGTTGGCAACGATTTACACCTAGAATGTCTCAGCAGATGTTTCTCAGAAAATTTTAAAAATCTAGAGAGACTCCCTTGTAAAGGTGAAAGAGATTATCGTCGTCTCGTTAAAAGGTGCAAATTGTCAATTTTGTACTCACTTAGGTATTCAGGATGGGAAACCAATGGCTTTACCCGTACGGATATGGAAGTTATATCGCTAATATATAGATTTAGCCAGGGCTAAAAGCGAAGCTCTCTTTAATATTAATTTACTCAAACAAAATATAAAATCGGGTATTGCTAAAGAAACGGGTGAAGATAATGAGAAGGGTGAAATAAACAACAATTAGCAACAAAAAAAAAAAACAACTTTGCACGTGCAGAACAGTTTTTTGTACATTTCTCTACTGTTTTTTTTTTTTTTTTTTTTTTGCATGACTACAACGTGAACCTTCTAGAAACTTCCTGGTTACAGGTTTCATGGAGGAAATGTTGTATGTCTTCCTGTTCACTTTTTTTTTAGTCCCGCTCATTTTCACCTTGGTGACCTCTAGCATTTCTCATTTTCTCTTTTTATGTTTTTCTTTCAACGAAATTGGTCTCCGTTATTTTTTATTTCTTGCTCTGGCTCTTTCTCTCGTTTCCACGTTAATGTAGGCATTAAAATTTAGTCGAAAGAAAGACTCGGGTTTGTTGTTGTTTCTTACTCTTTAAAAGTTCGGGTGGTCATGCGATTTACCACCGAAAATGTTCTCTGCCGCTCTCTTTCCCGTTGCTCACCACTTTAACTCTCTCTTCTGCACGTTATATTTAATCTGCTCTCGTTTGTTGACATAACTAGCAATAATTTTGCAATTAAGCTTCAAATTTAGCACTGTAAATCGCTTTGTTATGAAAAATCTGTAAAACAAAGAAACCTCTTTTTTATAGCGGCGAGGGTCATGCTATTTCCGGCGAGGAAAAACGCGGGCTGCCCATGGTCTAAAAGCGTGATTTCCTGCGAAATCGCGTTATCCACTTCCCAGTCGAGCTGTTGTCGAACTTCCTTCCCCCTCCCCTAGCGTCTGTACGTTCGGGTGGGCGTACGCTGACGTCACAACCAAAATTTCTCGGGGGGATAGATAACCAAATGTTCTTAGTAATGGGGATCCGCTATAATAGCTCTTATTTAGTTGTCTATCTTAGTTTATACAATGGTGTGAATGTTACGCGCGCTGTGATTGGAACTATTAGAGTACAGATACGTGGATGACGTCAAGGTAAACTTGTTTTCTTTGTTTTGTTCAACGTGGCGTGCGGTTTTGAAAACGTTGGTGAGATTATTTCGGATCAAGCAAGTGAAAGCCTCGAAAAACGTTTAGCAGGAGCTATTTGGAAAGAAGAAAGTATGGAGAAACGGAGACAAAAAGAGTTCTTGACAACTTGAGAATGTCTAAACTGCGAGTAATCTTCACAACAGTTGCCATCATCTGTTATCGCTACGAGAGACTCGCTGTTTGCAAAAAGATGTTTTCGCCGTTATTCTGCTTTGAGCGAGAAAAGACGTCGAAAAACTGAATGAAAGTAAGATAAAGAAAAGCAGAAGCAGAGACGAAAAGTAGCGTTTCGGACTTACAAAATGCCTAAACTAGCAGAAATCCTCGAATAGTCAGGCGGTACGAGGCAGGTAAGTTTCTTATGTGCATCGGTCTTTTTTTTCTTTCCTGATCATTGTACAAAACAAATAGATTCCATGTTACCGTGGGTCTGTGTGGTAAAAACAGACGTACGGCAACATGGAATCTATTTCTTAAATAATGTACACCCAGTCTGGTCTTCTTTAGGGCTTTGATTCCAATTTTTCGACGAGCATACCCGTCCTTTTCTACCCCCAGAATTTTTAACTCCAAGCAACAGAGCATTTTCATTCACGTGACCAGCATCTATACAAATTTGTTGGAGCAAAAGAAAAGCGCAACTCCACAGGATCCACAGGTGTCGTGACCAACACGGCCGCCATCCACAGGTGTCGTGACCAACACGGCCGCCATCCACAGGTGTCGTGACCAACACGGCCGCCATCCACAGGTGTTGTGACCAACACGGCCGCCATCCACAGGTGTCGTGACTAACACGGCCGCCATCCACAGGTGTCGTGACTAACACGGCCGCCATCCACAGGTGTCGTGACTAATGACGGCCGCCGTTCCATTTTTTTGGAACACCAATAGGGTCGCCGTGATGTCACATTTCTGACTACATTTTCTATTTTTATTATTATTTGAAAACATTATTTTTTAAGTAATGTACTAATTCAGTCAAAGTGATACGTCACAATTGTGAGTCTAGACCGCTGAAGCCAGCAAATGACTGAATGTTTAATGTCTTCAAATTCATCCGCAGCAAATATCTGTAGAGATAATATAGGATAGAAAATTATTTACAAAATCGTAGACTATGTAACTTGAAGTTCTTTAGACTAAGCTAAGTTTTATTTTCTTTTATTTTTAAGACTCATAACTACCGCAAATCCACCATTAAGCCCCCCGGGGGCTTATTTATTTCAAGCTCATTTGAGGATTGGCGGGGCTTATTTAATTTAGAAAAGATAACAGTATATCAGTTCTCCATAAAGAACTAGAATACAAAGTGGAAAAGCTCAAGTACATGAAGGTTGCAGGTAAAGCAGCCGAGGATCAGAATTAAATCCGAACTTCCAGCAGTTGGTAAATAAACCACCCCGGATCAACCCACACGAAGTTGTACAGTTTTGAGCGATTAATACAGTCTATCATTCATTAGTGAAGAATAATCAGTGGAGGGGAGGAGGGCGGGGCTTATTCGATGAAAAGGGGGGGGGTGGGCTTATTAGAGGGAGGGGGCTTATTTGAGAAGGGGGCTTAATAGAGGATTTACGTTAAACTTTGTTTGACTAAATTTTCGAGTTACCTCAGCTGGAAAAAGATACAGGTCCCTAAAATAAGTGATTTAAAGATGGAACCTTGATGACGCAATACGGACGACATTTTAGGTGAATAGATTTTATATGGCATGGACATTAAAGGGGCTGTGTCACGGCAGTCCACTTCATTTTGTTTACTTTTGCAAATTACTCGCCCTCAATCGCTATGGAACTTAAAGTAAGCAAAGAAATTACATGTAAATGACAAAATCAGAGATCCGAGACAAACAAATACGTCTCCTGAGCATTATTTTTGAAGTTGCAAGCAGCAGGGATCAACTTTGAAAAACTGTTAGGCTGAACAGTTTTCAAAAACCCTAATTTCAGTCCGTTTCGTATTTTCCGTTCTTCAGTTTTGCCCATCCGTGGCACCTGTTGTTTCTGTTATGTTATTTTAACCTTCCTTTAAAGTTTTAAGCGGTTATTTTTATGTTTCTCTTTATTTAATGGGCATTTTGCAATTTCCTAATTTGGCTGAATTTTGCGACACAGCTCCTTTAACTGAATTTCAAAGGGAAGGAAAAAGCAGACACCATTACATTATCTTTCCATGTAATAACCTCATTCAATATCAGTCTAAATGAATAACATTCTCTAGGAAATTCATTTAATTTCCAATAAGAGTATGAAGCAATTAGTCTAGGTGGTTCAAGGACTGCCTTTTAATTTTTTAGCGATTTTTTTCCTCTGAGAAACAAAAGTGAGCCACGTTCTACAAACAAGTTATACTTACATGTTCAGGGATGAAGCTCTTCCAAGTTTAAATGCTTCTGTTTCGATCTTTTCCGTGGGATTGTCTGTCAGCATTCTAAAAAACATTTACCAGATAAAAATGTTACAAATTATGATATATTCGTTGTCTGAAATGTGGAACAAAGAGCTCAGCAATGATTTAAATCCGTTATCTTATGCTGGTCCAATTCTCTAACTACCGCCCGTAGAAGATTTAGGCCATAAGATTCAAATTTCTTGCTCATTTGGAACCTCTCTGTAGCCCAGCAGTTAACCTGGCTCTTACCCGGAATCCTTGATCCGTGGGATAACTTGTATTTCTCTTAATTTGATGAGCTTACCGCAGTCTCCCATAAAGTCATTTTATTTTGTTTACCATTCACACCACGTAATGTTATTCATATTAACCCACATTTAATAAATAAAAAGACGAATTTCAGCAAATATCACAGTCTCCCATAAAGTCATTTTATTTTGTTTTACCATTCAGACCACGTAATGTTACTCTATCGAGAAGTGTTTCTTTTAAAAGCCTTCATATTTACCCACATTTGATATATAAAAAGGCGAATTTCAGCAAATAAGTTGCCTTAAGTTACACACACTCAGAGTGGTATTAAGAAGATAATTAAAGTTTTTTTTCCTAGACAAAGCTTTTAAATCAAGATTCCAAAAAGAAAATTGACTACCGTGTATTAATACTCTTTTCGCATTGCCTTAGTTATAATCTTTCACTAGAATAAACCGCACTTACATGATTTTCAGCTGTTTTAGATAGTAAAACGCTCGGTGTGGTATGACTGGAATTAGATTGGCACTAAGAAAACTGAAATATTATATATAGATTTAATGACAATGTTTGGATGAAGCTATTCAAAGAATAAATTGATTTTACAGTCCTTGCACAACATGCTAAAAATGCCTCCAACTCAACCCTCACCTATAATAATTTTTCATCCATCTTTGATAAGGAGCAATCTACCTCAGTGTAAACCCCACCTGTGATCAGGTGTATCAGTTTGCGGGAAGGAGCGATGGGCAAAGGGAGACCTCCTTTTCTTGTTCTTGCCTCCCAAAGAAAAAGGAAGGAAGGAAGGACCGTCTGATCGCAGGCTAACCAAATTAAGTGTTAATAGGAAAGCAGTAGTTAGTTGTTTATAAGAAACCGCTGATTCAAGTTATGAGTATCAGGGGGGGAAGCATTAGAATTGCTTACAGATATATTAGTCTGGTGAAAGAAGCAAACGTGTCTGCTGATATGGAGGCGATTCTGTTGTTCCGCAGAAATCTACAACAAAGACAAAGTCGATATTTATTTAAAACAGTGACATCCTTCTTTCCGGTGACCTCTCAGTCGTGTTTGGAATTTTTTGCTAACACAGGTTGTTCACTATGCGCCCGACAATTCACTTCTGGATTTAAACTGAAGATGTGCTAGTTCATTGGTGAACAGTTTAAGTACTGGGTTTAAAAAGCGAGCAGGAGTGTATTATCTGGTTTGCAAACTGGAGGCGAAGCCGAGAGTTTTTAAACCTGATAATACATGACTACGAGTTTTTTGAACAGCTTCGGCAAAATCTCATATAGATCAACTCATTCTTGCACTAATATTGAGATTTGAGATTATTTTGGTCTAACAAAATTGGACGTAAAGTTTACCTGTGTCTATGTAAGATATAAATACATCCATTAAACATCAATTTCTTTTTTTCTCTTTATGAATTATTAATGGCTTTTTGAAAGTAGTTTTGCAAGGCATGTAACATTCAAGTGTTTTTTACCAGTTCGCAGTGTGATAAAGCTTACTTTTTATGTAACCTTAAAGAGAAAATGGATACACAGGTGAAATAATTGAATGGAATAGAAAGGAGGGGAAAAATGAAAGAGACCTGCCTGGTACAAAAACAAATAGTAGAAACAACAGCGAGGATACCAAAAAAGACTTAAAATGCTTGGAGGCTGAGCTGAGATGAATGGAACCGGCAAACAGTCTTTAGTAAGTTCAAAAAAGGCTGAGGAATGTAACAAAAGGGAAAGCTCATATCTATGTTGCGTGAGTCCTTACGTATAGAAAACTATTTTGAACATTATTCAAAATAATACTTACAGATATCTTAAACTCCCCAAACAGCAAAATACGTCCTTTGGTAAGTGAGAAATGTTGTTGTACGAAATATCACTACAAATGTATAAAAAAAAAAACAGAAGTTAATAGTTTTTGTCCTTCTTCATTAATCATGCATTCTTGCTTGCGTAGTTGCTTTATGGATTTCGTTAGAAACTCACTCAGATTATCGTTATTATTAGTTACCTTCATGATTTTTAAGTTTTTTTTTTCTAGAGGCACTTCAACCTACTGCTAAAGACCAGCAATCATGATTTACGCGGGATCATCATGTTTTGTTCGCAGGAGCTAGCTCTTGTCCTTAAACATTTGTCTCACTGTACCTAAGTATCAGCCTTCGTAACAGAATTATCATTCGTTAGATGAAAAACTCGATGAACACACAAGGTAACACCGCTGGACATTCACTAGGCAATTAAAGACCTTCATTTATCATAACCTTCGAGTTTGAAAGTTCGGAACAAAGCCGGCGGCTTTTTACAGCTGAAATCAGTTGCAGATGCCTATAATAGTTTCCTTTTTTGTGTGTTGTTGTTTTGGAGCTTTTGTAACACTTATGTCCAAACGATGCTCGTGGCTTTGCACCTTTTCCAAAGCTGTTTTCGTCTTGTCTGGTTTCTATTCTCTTTACAATGTGTCCCAGTTAAAAGTGAAGTACGTATCAATCAAAGACACGAGTAGTAAATTCAATACTCAACCAATAAATCAAACAAACGTACAGCCTCACAAGGTTACGGTTAGAAGCAAATAACTTAGACGGAAGACGCTGAATATTATTTGAAGATAACAACCTAAAAGAAAAGAAAGTTGGCCATGTTGTGGAGAAAAGTCATAGCAATGGACAAGTGATCTAGTAGATATATATAGCTCACAAAGTTTACTGCAGCGTAAAAAAGCTAACAAATGAAGGCAGATTAAGCAAAAATGTGCCTTCAGTAATTGCTTATGATATAAAAATGCAATCGTAACCTATCCCGCCTCCAGTGTCCTCGGATACATTTCAGTACTGTTAGTACCACGTGACAGGTGACATTATTCCCAGCAACGTCATCATCTTCATCTGCTGAAGACGTGACTGAGAACTGAATGTTGCAAATTATTGACGGACACGTAACCTTAGTATCATGCATAGGCAGCAGAACTCTATACCCTACTATGTTTTCCAAAAACTGGAATTTTTTGTACATATGTGAGCTCGTGAGTGTGGTCCTATAATTTCGGACCATACGAAACAGCACTGTCGCAGCTAACGATGATTATTCCTGAAGCCTGAACTATATATTCAAAGGCTTCTTGCAGAACTCTATTGGCAATCCAGGCTTAAATTAATGAAAACATGAAGTCTTACAGGGTTTGTAAACGTCCAAGGGAAGCAAACAAATCCTCCGAAAGGTTTTTAATGTTGTTTGAAGATAGGTCCCTAAAAAGGAAGAACATTTAAAAAAAAGCAATTTAAATTGCAGATGTCCAAAAAGCTTGAACTTTGCATTTGCATGTACAAAGAAAAGAAAAAATACGAACATGAAAACCCAAGAAACCCATGTTATCCATCGTTAATTTAACTAAAATAAAGAATCAACTATGTTCCAAGGAGTAAAAACAACATTGATTATTGTCCCTAGACAACTTTCAAGTGAGTAATGTTTATTCCTTTAAATTTGTTATTACAGTCGAATCTCTTGACCTTAAAAGACGTACCTGAATCATACAGTTGTGAAAAGAAAGGATCAATCTTAGCAGCTGGGCACAGAACCTTATATAAAAACAGTAACAGAATATAATATACAACACCTTATATATTCCACTGCACTAAAATTACCCTATTTTAGTTGCTGTGTCACTAAATAACGCAACTAAATTAAAATAGCTCATTACTAAAAGTCCTTCTTACGAACGCCTTCTTTAACACTTAAAAATCATGTAAAAAGTTTTTGTTGTCTTTTGTGTATGAGTTACAGAAGGCTTTCCTAAGATACTTACAGAAGGCTTGTGTAAGAGTTCACTTATAGAACGCGTAAGAGTGCTTACCCAAGCCTTTTGTAAGATACTTACAGAACGCGTAAGCAGGCTTACAGAATGCTTGTGTAAGACTTTTTATACAAGGCTTCTGCAAGTATCTAACACAAGGCTTGTATAAGAGTCCTTACACAAGGCTTGTGTAAGATACTTACAGAAGGCTTGTGTAAGATACTTACAGAAGGCTTGTGTAAGAGTCCTTACAGAAGACTTGTGTAAGGTTGCTTACACAAGGCTTGTGTAAGATACTTACAGAAGGCTTGTATAAATAGTCTTACACAAGGCTTCTGTAAGATACTTACAGAAGGCGTAAGAGTGCTTACAGAAGGCTTGTGTAAGAGTCCTTACACAAGGCTTGTAGGAAAGCCTTCTGTAACTCATACACAAAAGATATAACAACAAAAACTTTTTACATGATTTTTAAGTGTTAAAGAAGGCGTTCGTAAGAAGGACTTTTAGTAATGAGCTATTTTAATTTAATTGCTTTATTTAGTGACACAGCAACTAAAATAGGGTAATTTTAGTTCAGTGGAATATATAAGGTGTTGTATATTATATTTTGTTACTGTTTTTATATAAGGTTCTGTGCCCAGCTGCTAAGATTGATCCAAAAGAAATACTGAGAAATTCATGTTGGCCGGGATGAGTATGTTAACGATTTGGACACGACTTACAAACTAGACAGAAGTGTGAGGTGTGAAATGACGTTCGTTGTTATGCTTTGAATGCTATTCGAGCCAACATACCTAAAATAGAAAATTGTCAGAGACAACTTTTAACATAATCGATCAATTCCGAGAAGAGGTTGTATATTATATTGATAAAACAGTTATTTTAATCTGATTGTCAGCCTCATTTATAAAATGATTGTTTGAAAGCAGTTTGATATTTCTAAACTAAAGACAATTTAAATGAGCATAAATTACTTTATCCATACAGTGTGTATATATTTATTACAGATCTGCAACGAATTACAGATCACATTATTCAGTGCTAAGCATCTTCCGGCTATCCTTACTAATTTCAAAAAACGATGCATAATTTTGATTTTGTCTTCTCTGTCGAGCACATAATATTCTACCGTGTTATATTTTACATTGAAATTCATATCAAGAAGAGAACTTACAGCTCAGTACAGTACACAAGCCTTGCTCTTCAAGGTTATCCTACCCACTCATTATTCGATCATTACGCACTCTTTAGTCTTGTTTTCTTTATGTTGTAGTGAGTAAAAAACGCTCTTTATGTAAGTAAGCAGTTTTGCAATTGAGAAAGTAATCAGTAGTGGTAAAAGTATAGACAAAATAAAGAGTAAACTATTAATTAGCTTAAGTAAATAACTATCACACCAAACATTAAGAAACTAACAGATTTTGCAAATTAATAGGAGTAGAAAATGTTTCCGCTGTTAGGTTTTTAATATTGTTTGCAGTCAAATTTCTGCAAAATAATTAAAGAAAGAAAATTCTTCATTAACACGGTATGGATTCACCATATAGGCAAAACTTAATTAAAATGATTTATTTATTCTTTCATTTATCAATTCATTTATTTGTTTATTTATCTATTTACTTATTTATTTATTTATTTATTTATTTATTTATTTAGTAACACAATTCAAGAGACAACACTAAAAATGACTTAGGATAGAGTCCATTTTAAAATTCTAAGCCACACCTATACTTAATGGGCCAGTTTAGAGTTATTTAAACGGAGTTTAGCCAGTTTTTAACAAAACTTCGTTCTAAGCCATTTTCAGTTTGGCGAACGCTTTTATTTCAACACCATTTATCGTGAACAGTTTCATTAAAGCATGTAAAGTAGACTAGAGAAGCATTTATCTTCTTAAAATAACCCACTAAGGAAGAGATCTGGAGGTCCAAACATTTCCTAAACCGTGGTCTAAGTTCGATTTTGTTTAAATAACTGACCCAATGAATTTCCGTTTAACTTGAGACGTTATAGATGAATTATACGTATACTTACAACTCACTTAGACCTAATAATGAAGCAAATATTCCTTGTGGTAGAACCTTAATAGCATTTGATGACATTTCCCTAAGAATGATTAAGGACAGATATCTTAATCGTATCATTATTATCATTACCATTATTTTATCATAATTTAGTGAATTTTTTTACACACTGAAGGAGATTGATTTGGTGGAAGTTACAGTAATTATATGAAGTCCACTGATGATAGGATCATGTTGCCAGCAGTGATGGCATGAGTTTGATCCAAGGGATCCCTTGTGGTTGAAGTATTACTAAGCATTTATTATGTTTGCTATTAGCTTTTACCAGTAACGGTATTTAATTCTTACTACACAACTACAGACTTACAGCCAGTAAAGATTTCTCATGGGATCAAACACTCCGGCAGGAAGAACGGTTAAAGAATTATACGACAAATCCCTACAAAAACATTGATCTGAATAAATTAACTTTTGGTACATTTTAATACTAAGCAAAATTTAAAGATATTCTGTGTTGCTATTCATTCAAAATATGCTCCACTCCTGGAGAAATTCCTCACGACAAATTCTCCCGAACCAGCAAGCGATGACCAAATTTCAGGATGTTGGCTATTACTATTTTCAGGATTGGCTTCAGTGTTGATAATATTAGGCTGTGAGTTTCTTTTTAAAAAAACATATGGCCATGTGCGAGCTGTTTTTAAGGCCTCCATCTGCGCATGATCGAAATCAGAGGGAAACCAGCCGGGCACCCGACAACCAGCAGTAACACCAATGACTATTAAAAGCCGTCTTGTGCAACTAAAACAAATTACAATTAATCTGGAGATTACGTCAAAGTGTTCATTGGAAAATTCGAACTAGTCCTTTGTGGGGCGTTATTCCAGGCATTACTAGAATGAGGAAGGTCTTTGTAGCTTAGAAACCTGATCTGGCCATTCAGTCAAAAACCTTTTAACTTACAGGCGATAAACGTTTGTCAGTGGAGCAAATATTCCATCGGGTAAATACGAAATAGCATTTGATGACAAGATCCTGAAGGAATGGACAAAACGATTAAACTTTTATCATTTATCATTATTATTATTATTATTATTATCATCATCATCATCATCATCATCATCATCATTATTATTATTATTATTATTATTATTATTATTATTACTATTATTATCAGGTAATTAACTCCGTATTGTGAATACTGTATAGACCCCTCTATATACGACTTACGCGAATTCAAGGTAATTCGTACGCAACACTCACAGTACGTCTAGGTTCGACAAGTTATGAAATAACTTGGTAGGGAGAACTTCAATGTTGTTTGACTGAAGGTACCTGAGAAAGAAAAATGTTTTCTTTCAACAAATTAATAATTCTTGTTCAGTTTGATATTTTATCTACATAGAATATATCCCAAGACCAGTGAAATGTTTTTAGCAGTTAGCGGTACAAAAGCATAAACAAACTAAGGTTCAGATAGTTTAAAGAAACAAAGATCATTTTGACTTATGTCATCTCTGGTGATAAAGTGAACCCAGTAGCAAACAATTCACATTTGAACACTTCTTAAGATACAAGAAACACATCAGAAGATCAGTTATAAAAGTTATTCTTTAATTAAAAAAGCACTTACTTTTGAACATTTTAAGTGGTAAATACCCTTACCTAAGAGCAAGATGAAAATATGGATGTGTTCACAACGACAATCGCATAGCTGTATGATTTATATGTTATGTATTTTAATCTATCGATATTTACAGAAACTGCAGATTGGGAAAGTTTGAAAATATTTCAGCCGAGGGTTGAGGAACGTCACTTCCATGCAGACCTCTAGAAAGACAAAAAGAAACATCTATTTGTAATGTAACAGCTGGACACAAATTCAATACCAGACATGGCAGAAAAATTCCATTTCTCATTACAATAATCATCAGTGGCACTGATAAAATTGAATAGTAATGAACGCTGCTTTGAATTCATGAGACTTTAAAGATATGATTTTACCTAAACAGCAACCAAACATAACAGGGGCATGCGATTGTTTTCTGTAAAATATCTGTTCGGAGAAGCAAAAATTTATTACCTAGAATTTTCTAATATTTGAGGAAGGCTAAAAATTTCTAGAGGACCTTTACATCCATGTACCAGTTTTCGAAACTTATCTAATAAATTCCCTACGAATTTCTGAAGTTTAATTTTTCGCATTTCACTCACCAGGTTAAGCTATTTCTCCTAGGAAAAGGAAACCTAAAGTTTTCGGAATCGAGAATGCGATGGAGAGACGAATCAGAAAATTATTTCTTTCGTAAATCTTTAAATTTTCGGGAAAATGATACTGAAGCCCTTGAAATTTCAAAAAGACTCAAGCTGACACAGGATGACCAAACAGATATAAATTTTATAGCGCCACTTAGAATACATTAGAGATCTAAAAGTATTCTGCATAGCCTAATAAAAAGTGTTTTCAATGCATTTAGGGGGATACCAGTCGTTGGTTACCCCTGATATAACATATCAAAAGTAAAGCCAGACTACTCTGATTGGGTCTAACGGTTTTTTCCTAATAATTTGGCGGAGTAAGTGTACAAACTTCGTTCAGGAAAACCGAAAAAAAGGTTTATATAGCAGTCCATGCTTAGAGAGAAAACAACGATTTCAGTTAACAAAATGTTAAGTTTGTAAATACAGTTGACTCTCGATAACTCGAACCTTCAAGGGAAATCGAAAAAGGTTCGAGTTATCGGGAGTTCGAAGAAAATAGCCGAGAGTAGGGTAAAACACAGTTTTTACCGCCCAGTGAACATTTTAATCGCATTTAATTGTAGAAATGTCAAGTGAAGATTAAAAGATACTTTTAGATTATAAATCAGAACGTAATGTAACAAAACATAGCCTAAACAGAGCATGCGTTTCACTGTTTTGAGAAGAAAAGCTGCTTTACGTTAGCCTGTGACAATCAAAATCAGCCTCCACTAGCAGACTATACTCCTACAACTCGTCAATAGGAAATCCAAAATTCAATGTTTCGGACGCCAGTAGAAGATTTTTTCCCGACTTTTTAAGGGCTAAAAACATGGTTCGAGTTATTGAGGGTAAAATTATATTGAAAATGACCTGAGGGGAAACGAAAATTGGTTCGAGTTAGCGGGAGGTTCGAGTTAGCGGGAGGTTCGAGTTATCGAGGTTTTGAGTTACCGAGGGTAAAATTACAGTGAATGTATGACGGAAATCCAGGGGAATTCGATTTTGGTTCGAGTTAGCGCGAGGTACGGGTTAGCGAGGGTTCGAGTTATCGGGAGTCGACTGTACATATACTTTTTACCCGTAGCCATGTACGACACCTGAAGAAGGATCATGAGGTTATCTTTCCATTAAGATCTCTCCTAACAGATAACCCACCCAGCCAAAGACTGAAGGCTAGCCACACCACCGGGGTCTACGTCCTTTTCTCTTTCCGAACAGTGGTGTGGGTTCTTTTACGTTTCACAAGAACCAGATAAGTGAAAGTGCTGTGAGACGGGACCAACGGTTTTTCGTCCTTATCCAAAGAGACTAGAAAGTCTAATCGTTTGCAGATGTCATTACAAAGGCAGCAGGTTCTTATCAGTTATTTAACGGCCCTGAGTGTTGGTCCCGCTAGGGTTTGGAGGCCGTGACCTCCCGCTCAGTAGAATAGCGCTCTTCCAACTGAGCTAACCAGGCTGCGGTTTAATAGTAAGTTTTTCCAACGCATTGAGTGGCGCAAGCTAGGACGCTAATAGATAAGCCATTGTGCGCTTGCGCAAATGGCTATTTCACAGTTGTTAATTAACAGTTGTTAATAAGTAGAGTCGACGCATTCTTACATTTTCTCAACAATAGTTGGTGCACATCTGATGGTGTCCATGGGGAACATGGCATTCAAACAGTTGAATGAATTTCCCAAGAGAACGTGGTATTGATGTGAGCAGCTGCTGGGGTTACAATCTTAAAGAAATAAAGTGATAATTAAAGCAAGGTGACAATATAGTCTGATCCTCCCTAGCGACGCAAGCTTGAATTTTCTAGTACGCTGAAGGATTACGCTTTGAGAAAACTACAAATCAAGTTATAAAAAGCGACGAGACACGAGCGTCCCATGGAGAAATATATATAAATACATATATATATATATATATTTCCGGCCGTACTTACCAGTAAAAATGACTGGAAATTCTTTCTTGTCAGTTCCATGTCTACTCGTTGCAACACAAGAATAATTTCCTTGTTGATCCAGAGTGATTACAGCTTCAGGGTTTGTTGTATTTACCAGTACTGTGTTGTTTCTCAACAAGGCTATGCTAATTAAGGGACTCCCGGTAGCTTTACAGCGCAGCTTGAAGCCTGGTAATGCAGTTAGAACAGGAGCTGGTAATATCACTTTGGGTGGAACTGCAGAACAGAAGCAAGTAAGCTCGTTAGTTAGTAGAAGGTCTTAAAGTATCTCATATCATATTTTATTCTTAAATAAGATATAAAGGGTACAGGAAACATGGCTCACACCCCAACCCAAAAGGCGACTTTAATCTGAGTTCCAAAAACCCTCACTTTTAAAATGAGGCTAAGTGTACAACCTTTCGTGTGAAAATTGGTTTTATTTGCGTGGGAGAATGAAAACTCATTCCCCCTCCCGCCCGGGGGATAAAAAGGAAGTGGCATTTAAGTACGTTAAAAATGTCCCAAAATGAGTCACTATAACTCACCATGTGGAATAGGAGTAAAGTGTAGCAGAAATCCTTCTCTTTCGTAAATAGCATCTGAATGAAATGTCATCAGAACAACTTCTCCAGTAACAAGCACTTCATACCCATTCTTCTGGCCGCAATGTAGACCAGGAACTTCGTTATTTTCATTAGTTATCTTTAAAAAGTCAAATCTACAAACACAATCAGCCAGGAATTTCCATAAGAAACTGCTCGATAACAAAAAATTTTTCCGCCCTTCAGGCCTCAATTTGGTCTAAATATAAGTGTGGGCTCCGGCCCCAGGGCCCCTCCCCTGGATCTGCCACTGGCATCTCCGACCCGTGACATAGGGGGCAACCAATGCCCCATAAAAGGGGTAAGTTTGGTTCATACACCGCAACATGATAACTTGGTCCGCAACAGGAAGTATTAGGTAGTATAACCAAGAAGGGATCTCTTGGCATAACTTATATTTCTCACCTGCAATCTTTGTCGGTGTATTCCATACTGAATTTCTCAAAAATAACTTTCATGGTCATGTCCTTTGGAATCGGAACCAAGTAGATACAGTCCATTCTAGACGGATATTTATTCGGGAATCCAGGACTTTTCAGCGAGTTGTTTACAACAGCTCCACAACCTATTCACAAAACACAACAGTACTCTGAATTTTGTCGTGAAAGATTAATTTGAGATGCTTTTGAAGCTCGCCAGTTAACGATACTACACATGGGACAAAGTTATGTGACTGCATATATTAATTTTTTACTATCCTTTATTATATTGTTGCTGAGAATTTAAAGGACAACGTAAAATTTATCCTTTCCACGGATTGACTCATTGAATACAGGCTGCCCGCACCTTAGTACTGTTGAATACTGCCTCTCATAAATCCCCCACCCTACCTCACCAAGGTGGCCTTTTCTGGTGTGACGGTACACAGTCGGAAACGCCGTTATTTATGCACCCAAACCGACGAGCGTACAAGTATGTTTCATAAGTTCAAACACGGTGTGTTTGCCAATTGACACTATTAATACATACAACTACAATGGTGGGGAAAATGCGGAACATAGATAAAACAGCAAAATGCGATCTTACGATACCATTTGAGGGTAATTCAGAAGTTGTACTGTTATCTGTTAAAGAAAATAAAGAACCTTGAACATCCTGAAATAATTATCACTTTTTATAAAATAATGTGGATTACAATAAATTAACTGAACAGGACATTGCTCATATGGAAGATCCTACTGAAGGTATAAAGTTGTCACATTAGGAGTCTAGATCAAGAGTTTTTCATGTAAAAGAAAAGTGAATTTAGTCCCACTGCAAGCACATGACTTCAACTTATAATGAAACTTCCTTCACGATGTATTTCCTAGGACGTTCGGCCGAAAGACTAATAAGACTAAAAAGATCTATAAAGTCATGTATTATCCGCTATGTCTTCATCTCTTCAAGTACCGAGATTGGTTATGCGAAGTGGCAACAACATTTATTTTAGTAATAATTGCAAGTAACTGATCGGCAATATCAAATGTGAAAAGCAGAATAAAAGTGCACCGCTTTTTTGTGAATTACGCAGACGCTTGCCTGCCCGTCGGAGTAATTTTATAGCTCACCCATCTGATTTGTTTTTAGATTGCTTCAACGCGACAAAACTAGACTATCCCTGGCTTTAGTTTCCACATAAAGAAAATGTAATACCTTTCTTGTCGTATGTGCTATTGTTTCCTTAACCCTTTAAACCCTAAGATCAAAATTAAAATTCTCCTTTATCGCCCCTATTCATTTAATACAGAAGTAGTGGGGAGAAGTTGATAAAATATCAAACAAACACATCTTGTGTGATCACGTCCTTAATTCTCATGCCCACTCTGTTTTACAAAGCATTGCTATTACAAGGAGAAATTTGATGCTGATCACTCTTAGGGTTTAAAAGGTTAAAAGTCCCAGAAAAAAATACGGCAGATATAGCAAAATAAAGCTGATAAATCCATATGGAATTTTCTCACATTTCACAGACATTGTGATGTCAAAAGATACCTACCCACTGGAACAGCGTGAAAAAATACCCAGAATCCTCTTTCACTATCACTTGAGTCCGAGCGGAATATCAACAAAACATATTCTCCGGTGACGGTTACTTTTCGTCCAGTTTCCAGACCACAGTATATGCCAAACT
This sequence comes from Porites lutea, assembly GCF_958299795.1. Lineage (NCBI taxonomy): Eukaryota > Metazoa > Cnidaria > Anthozoa > Scleractinia > Poritidae > Porites > Porites lutea. Next base: position 788,573 of record NC_133210.1, read on the forward strand.
TTTGATTTTTGTTGTTGATAATCTCCAGAGAGTCAAAGCTACGAAGAAAAAAAATGCAACAATTAAACTATAATTGTCTCTCCTTCTTCTCCTACTCCTCCAATTTTTTAAGCGTACACTGATGGCCTTCGTTGCATCGCCTGAGTGTGTGATCCATATTCATCTATTAACAGATTCATTTAATCTTGTAACAGCTTTGAAATAATAATTATATAATAACAACACTGACCAACCTGCCTGTAAAAAATAAATATAAAAAATAAAGCAAAAATATTGGTCTTACAACTTTAAAACGTTGTAACAGAACTCTAAACTCTATGGCTCTCTTTTGCGCAGCCAAAAGATCCAAAAGCTCTTCAGTCGAGAGTGCTATTTTAAAACACTTATCTTGAATTAGGAAATAAGAATTTTCATCTACTTACTCGCAAGTTGATTCATACTCCACATAAAAATCCTCAAATGAAACTCTCATGGCCATGCCGTGTGGTATGGCAACCAGATAAAGACAATTCATGTTTTTGGGATAGACAGTATGTGGATAGCCAGGACTTTTGAGTGTGTTATTTACAACTGCACCGCAACCTAGAAACAGAGAGAAACAACTCTTAGTCTATGTCACTACCATCAGCTTGCTGCTGCCAAATACAGAGATCTGGGAGCTTGAGGAAAGATGTTTTTGAATGACGCAAGTCTCCAAACCACTTGACAAGAATGCAAAACGTCCACTTCCGGTTGACATGCGTCATTAAAAAACGCCTTTACTCAAGCTTACATGGTCACTTTACTATAGGTAGATACTTACTAGAATCGAACCACAGAGGATCTCGTCCGAGAAGAGATCTGGACATTTCTACTTTATAAAGGAATATGCAATTTCTAAGTTACGACAATGTGTAGTTCAATCATAGTTATTAGAGGAGGCTGGTTATAAAAAGCGGCAAACATCAATGACAAAAACAACAGTGCTGCAGTTTATGTTGGAAGCACCCTGAAAGTGCACAATCCTTTGTTTTCTGTTGGCAAATTGTTACGGAATAAATTAATGCAACGTTTTTATTGGTCAATACAATCAAAATGATAGGAATTCTTTTGAACGTTGTGCACTTTCAGGTCCACAAAAACATATAACAAAGGAGTCTGACGGGTTTCATAACCATTCCACTCAATTAACTATGGTTCAATGTTTCGCTCAAGTCTTCTTTAATATATTCTCGGATAGCGTGGTACATTGCGCATGAGCACAGAGAGCAGACGAGGCGTCAAAGGAATTGCTCACAAGAGGTCAAAAATAGCGGAAAATTCAAAACCGCCACCTAAAGGAATCGTAATGACTTGAGAGAGATGGTTGATTACCAGAGGCTCTAACCATAGGGTTTTAACCGGGAAATATTTGGTATTTTGAATGGCTGTAGTTCGCTTATGGGAAGTGGTCGTATGTGCAGGTTCGACGATACTTTCCTTGAACCCAGGTTCTTCCCTCATTCATTACGATAGCACAGTATAATATTCATCCCTGGGTATTGTTATTCATGACATTATAATAAGGCATGGGGAATCGACAATCTGACCTGGGACAAGCCCAAGACAGACTGAATCGAATATAGATAATCTGGAACCTGACTTAATCGCTGGGGAGGGCGGGTCGGTCGCCAATCCCCCTTCGGGTCGGACAAAGTGAAGTGAATGGGGCAATGCGTGCCACTGTTTCCTATTATATATACTCATTTGCATATCATTAATTAATCCCCAGGAATGATATTTACAATTCAGATGGGACGTGAAAAGTACATTAATTGTCCGAGCCATAGCACAGGAGAGGTGATATAATTCAGCAATAATGAACCAACCTATCGATGCGTGGGTCCAGTTCATTTCATTTAACACCAAAAGCGTCACAAGCAGCTGTGCACTCCAGCAGTGTTTTTTATCCATTACAAACTACTTGATCTAAAACAAAAGTGACATACAAATTTATGACATACTGGTCAGTTCTTGGAAATATAGATAAATAGAGTAGATCAAAAAACAAACTAAAGCTAAACATCCTGTAAAACTAATAATTCCCTTAAATGAGGTTTTCTTAAATGTAAAAGGTAACTGTAAAAGATAAATGTTACATGTACGCTGATAAAGAAAATTAAAAAACTTTTTCTGCTCTGTCAAACTTTTAAACCCTTTTTTTGACCTTTCGGTTCATATTTACTGCCAGATAACGAAAACTACAAGCACAAACCGATTTAAAACAGTGTAGGAACCATTTAACTATTTCTTCAAAAAAAAAATTAAAATATCTTTCGATTCTTACCTGGTTTTGTACGCAATATCACTCATATAAGATGTCTGAACTCTAAATCTACTAAAACTGTCTAACCAGTGATACCAGAAATCATACAGCATTAAGATAAGAAGCTATAAGAGGTAAAATCATTTGTCCTGGGTCGGGTAAATGATTCAATGCTTTACCAGAAGATATAATCTCTTTAACATAGCTTAACATCGCCTTAAGCTACACTGCAGCTGACCAACAACGTCCCATCAAATTTCCAACTATACTTTTTCATACTACAATATTGTAACGACTTTCCAATTGAATCTTCTGACGATATAGTGAAAACATGAAAGTTTACTGAAAGATACATACCTTGCAACATCAGCCGCAGGCAGGAAAAGTTCATTCGTTGAAAGAGTCACAGGTTCGAAAACCTTTAAATGACCGAATAAATCCAGTTGTTCATGCTCACATTGGCCTTCAATAATATGCACAATTAACTTTGGCAAATCACTGACGACCTTAATGAGTTATTCAAGTTCACATTCATTTGCTATTATATTAAGACTGGTTATAAGTGTCGTCCCAACGTTGAGAGTTCGCTTTCGTTTTAATTGTTCATGTTTTGTGGTAGAAAACAATGACATACCTGTGATCATCTATCCCTCTGGTCTTCTTTTGTTAAATCGTCTTTTGTTTTTCATTCGAACTTACGTTTCTTTCAGCTTGAAAATATAATACATCTAAAAAAGCAAGGGTGTTTTGGGGTATAAAAAAAAGGCGTGCACGTATTTTTCAAGCCATCTTTGAGGTATAAGGGTAGCAGGTGAAACAGTCTTTCGTGTAATTACAGTTTTTCAAACAAATGAGCTTTCGATTGAGATTTCCGGCCATTTAAATTTCTTTTAGAGGTTAAAATAGGTTTTGTTATCAGAGTTTCATCGGCCGGGACTAGTTCCATGTAGTTTACAAAAGAAGAGCTAACTTAAAAACAGATGGTGAGAAATGTGGCTAACCAAAGGGTAAATTAAAGCTTCCAAATTTAATTCAAACTGGCCATCTTTTGCCCTGGAAATTGCTTTCTATAAACTGAATTTACCAGTTATAGTCTCCATTTCAGCCCATCAGGAGATATCAATGAAGCATGAGTTATTGTCATTCGTAAAACGAATTACTATGAAGAGAAAATATTAAATTATGTCCCAACATAGTCTAAATTTTTAGTATTTCCATGCTTCAGTTCCATCCAGTTTCTTTCTATAAACTGTGCATCAACAAGTGTATTTAAAAATGAGTTAATTTACAAGTTGCTTGTCCAAAAATGTCAAGAAACATCATTATACTGATAAGAACACAAAAACCTGCAAAACCGAATGGACTGTTTCGTTTAGCTTTAATGAATTTTTTCATGATAAGAATTACATGACGCTAGTTCGAGGAACTAACTATTTGCCTTATTCCTTCTTGGGTCGAATGTTGTAGCTGCAAATTATACATTTATCCTCTGGCTGTCTCCCAATGCTTACGCGGAAAATAACATTGTTTGTCTAACAATTTCAACGCAGTTTGTTATGTAATCGTCTTCCTTTTTGTAATGCTCCTTGAAAATAAACTTTCACGTTTACGTAATAGTAAGAACTCAGTATTTGCATTATTCTGAATAACTTTACCCTCCGGAACACTGAGTTTCTGGGTTGAAACTATCAGAATGAAGCGTTGAAATGAGCTATAACACACCGCCTGGCTTTTTATAACCATCCTTATCACGCAGACAGTTTTGGTGCATTTAACTTTCAAGGCGTTCCAAACTAATTTGTCCTTTTAATTGTGGCCAAGGGTGTACATATTTAAGTCTGATTTTCGTAGTCAAAATTCTCAGAACTCGCCATCTTTTCCCAATCTTTTCTTTCATGAATAAACAAGAATAAACAATATTATTGAATAAATAAGAACGCTCTTACAGTGTAACTCTCGCTTGCTTGAAGATTAGATCGAGAAATGAGGAGGCGATTAATTCTACACGAAAAAGGATTTACTAGAGATTCTTCACTTCCTCATTACTTTATCGACGGTCGGACATTCTTCAAGATATTTACTTTTTATTTGTTTCTGAATTGATTTAGTGAGCGTTTTAGCGACGACCGTAAATACGTCTGCGGTCGAATACGCGTATATAAATACACGAAAATTCAAGGGCCTCGATTCCAGAGAAATTACATCAGTGTTAGAGATCAAAAAAGTGATTTGCGTGGCACGTCATTTCAATCATCGCCGAAAACAAACCGCGTGCTCATTACACCACCATCGCAGTTTTGCTAATTAAGATTCTTCTTTTTTTTCGACCACTGTAGTATTTACTTGTTCCAAAGTAATCAACGCTTTCAAGCGATAGAATTCGTGAAACGACCTGTTCTGGAAAAGCTCTTAATTCAATCTTTCCTAAGCTTTCTTCGCAAAACATGCGTGGCTTCGGTCACGCAACGATTCTTACTCTCAGTTTCCACGGTCTCCACTAGGAACGCCTGGGACCATGATCTCCTTTACGTGTCCTAAATACGAAGAAAGACGGCTTGCAGATTATGAGTCTCGCTGCTTAAGCGAGCAAGACTAAAGGATCATATTGCTTCTGCGAGCGTGGGGTGAATGAGAGAAATCTTATCTCCAACTATGATAGCCAGTGTGCTGACTGGATCAGATTGCTCGAGTGCTTTTTCGCGGCAGAGCGACGAAGGATATTCCCCATTCCTCTACCGCCTTTATGGCCAAATTCATTCCACGGCTTGTCAACAGTCGCGTCGTGCGCGCGCAACCAAGGGGAGGGGCCGGCTCCCCGATTTCGAGTCTCCTCTCGCGCCGATTTATGCCCGTTTTATGGGTTGTACTGTAAACCGGCGGTTTTCTCTCTATACTCTATCGCTCCAACGGCTCCGATAGACTCCAAATTACGCCTAGGTAACACACGCTAGTTCTGCTTTCCATTCGTGGTCTTTCTTCAAGATGCATTTGCACTGAGAGCAAACCAAAGGTCGCCAGTCTCTGCAAACTTTCGCGTCTGAAGCCATCGACTGGTTTGAACTCCGCGTTACCCGAACGGTTGAAGACAGTTCAAGTTACTCACGCTAGGGGTACTAGTAAGTGACAAAACATTGCTCCATGTCGAGGTTAGCTTGCGTGGCAGGCGTTTGAAAGGGAAGGGAAAAGGAGTTTTAGGTGCGAGAGAAACGCGAGGGGCGCGCGAGGGGCGCCCCTCGCGCGCCCCTCGCGTTTTTCTCGCACCTAAAACTCCTTTTCCCTTCCCTTTCAAACGCCTGCCACGCGGGCTATGTCGAGGTCTCAGATCAAGCAGCCAAAATCACACGGAAAGCGGGACAGTATGCCTTTTCATACACAACGGTAAACGCGAATAAAATTTTTACAAGGAAATGATTCACGCATAAACTGACCCTGGTCGGTAAAGCGAATCTAAAGCGGGCCAGCTCAGTTAACCCGTCTATGGGCTATCTATGCGGCTAATGCTTTGTCACTCACCCCCAGCGTGAGTAACTTTAGTTATCTTCAACTGTTTGGGTAACGCGGAGTTTAAACCAAGGTTCCGTCGATGGGCTCAGGTTTGCAGAGATTGGCGACCTTTAATTCGCTTTCGGTACAAATGCGTCTTGAAGAAAGATCACGAATGGAAAGCAAAACTATCGTGTGTTACCTAGGAGGAATTTGGGGGGAATTGGATCTGTCGGGCCGCTTCGCTGGAGTCCCCAGCCTTGGTACTCTTGGTACTGACCTTTATGAGAGAGAGAGCTGTTTACAGTACAACCCATAAAACTGCCATAAAACGGCCCATGGACCACACAGGAGAGACGTAACACACATTTTACGTAAGGTGAGCTGTTTTTCATTGAAATCCTTTCATTTTCGTAGGATACAGAAACAATAGGTTTTTTCCCCATATAAATCCTTAAAAATTTAAAAATATTGTTCTCTCTGAGTCACAACAGTAGAGACACCAACGATCACAGCGTACGTGGAAAATGACCAATGCTTTTACTGCGCTAAGTGGCAACCGTTTTCGGAGCAGACAGGTCTTACTATTAAGCGGACGTAAACTTCAGAACACAAACTGAACCGAGCCGTTTTCTGCTGCAGTCACGAGACATAAACAACAGACTTCAGGTCGCCTCCGAACGACGAATAATACAATAGTGAAAGGTTTTCAAATTCATGCCCGCCGGTAAGTGTTTCATTTCATCACTCCTGTCCAAGTTTTGATGGTATGCGTTCCATCGACAACACAAGCCGTGTTTCAGGAGCTGGTGGTGTAATATAATACCTTCACTACGTTGTTCATGTACTATTGAATGACAGTTTTCTGGCCCAGCGCAGTTTCTTTTTCCCTCGGGAGCCTCTCAACGAACTGGAAATATCCGCACTCACATCGCTAGCCTGCGTGGCAGGCGTTTGAAAGGGAAGGGAAAGGGAGTTTGCGAGAGAACCGCGAGGGGCGCGCGAGGAGGGAAGGAGCGAGCGTTTCTCTCGGGCCTAAAACTCCCTTTCCCAAAACTCCCTTTCCCTTCCCTTTTAAAACGCCGGCCACGCAGCGCAGGCTATCACATCGCCTGCGTTGCAGCCGGCCCACACTAGCCTGTCCCAGGCTCTCGGATAATGGGGAAGACGCGAAAGAAAAAGGCGCGCGAAAAGTTGGCGGGGTGGGAAAAAGGAAGGGAGACGCCGCCCTTGCTCTCCCCAGTTTCCTTACGTTTTATTTTCGTGTTTGTGCTTTCTAAATTCAGCGGATCCTACTATCTCGGAGCCTGGAACAGGTTAGCCCACGCACTCGTCTAAACCATTTGTAGAAGGTTTAGAGCGTCTGCGACGCCGGCTACACTCAAAGAATGCGAGTTGAAACGATGTTCGTGGGCCTTCCGGGCAGGCGTTCCCTCTCGCGCGCCTGTTCTTTGTTGCGCCCATCACTTCCAAGAGCCTGCTACGGAGGCTAAATTTTTACAGCTGTTAAATGGATAGTTTTGTTCGTGGGGGGTACTCCCATATATGGGCTAGACAGATATGTGCCGCCCAATAGAGAATGGTTTTCTAGCGCCTCGATAGAGCATTAGGGGGCTTTAGCATCGAGGACGGTAATGACAGCAAAAACGTCACTTTTGAAATGAATTCGCGTTTTTTCAAACTTTTCTGCGTTTATTCCAATTCGTCGAAAATGTCAAATGTAGGCGTATTTCCCTGGAGTTGATTTCTTGGGGCCCGAACTCAAGTTTAAATAGAGAAAGAAAAATTCGTCGTCGCTTGTTTACCTTAAAACATGAAATTAGGTATTTTCACGTCGTAACCTTGCAGTGACGGCAAAGAAATGTACAAAAAAGCGTGATACGCGTGCAGACTCGTTGTTTTGCTTATCTAAACCTATTGCTTTCTCGAAGTTCTCGTTGCCTTCGCTTTCGTCGTTGCTAAAGCTCCCAATAAAACAGAACGGCCTCTTAGAGCATTAGGAAAGTGACTTCATCAAGGTTTGTGTGTGTTGCCATCACCATCAATTCTTAGTTTTTGTTCTTTGAATAGGGTGTCATTTTTCGGGTTTATAACGTGTCAATTTTCGTTTACCTCCTCCTTAAATAGAGCCAGCATTTAAGACCCATTGGCGGCGCACATTTGGGAACAAACCTCCCGAGGGGGGGAGGGGGGGGTTCACTGTCCACAATATTGGACAAATTTAAGTTACTCTTTTTGAGTTGTCAATCAGTCTTGCTCTTCACTTTAAGTTTACTCTTCGTGGCTGATCTTAAGACCGTCGTTGCTAGCAAACAAGATCGCCATCTGGAGTTCCTCCTTACCGAAAAAGTTAACCTCGTACGCGGGTAGTTTTCGTCGTTATGAATATCAATCCCCTTCCTCTTCGATGCTGCAATATTTCCTTGAGGTCAGTTTGTTCCTTTTGAGGTAATCATCCAAGACCATCATAGGATTTTGAGGTTTCACAAAATGAAACACCTCGCCACTTGCTGTTGACAGCCCCAGGAGTTGGAATCGCGGCCGCCGAATCTTCAACCGGAAGTACAATTCTTTAATGCTACTGTTTATCTCTACTTCCGCCATGTGTACTTCTTCAACTGTGCTGCCTGCATTTCTAAGTAGCGACTGGAGTAGTGCGCAAGCGCCGTCTGAAGTAATGATATTGCAACCTATATTGAAAACTTTAAGGGTATCATTTAGTTCCAGACTCCTGGCTATGTTTTCTAATCCCCGGTCAGTGATTCGATTGTTATTTAGGTTGAGTTCTAAAAGCTTCCCATTTTGCTCTAGTGACCAAGCGATCCATCTAGCACCTTCTTGGCCAATTTCATTCCAGCTTAAATCCAACTTTTCTAGCGTTCGATTCTCCTTTAAGCCGGTGCAAATATGTTTGATTCCCTCATCGCTGAATCTGTTCCATCCTAAATTCAACTGTCGTAAGGAATCGTTACGCTCGATCATTTCTCCCAAATAATCCCCGCCAGTAACTCCTAGCAAATTATGGCTTAAATCCAGCTTGGTAAGGGAATCCTCGGTTTGCAACACATTGCTAAAAAATTGCATATCATCATCAGTTAAATGGTTCCTCGAAAGATCAAGTCTAATCAAACTGTCATTCACAGTTAGCATATTACCAAGCGCTTCGGCACCATCTTTGCCAATTTTATTCTCGGACAGGTTCACCTCAGTTATCAGACTATTTACCTCAAGTAATTTAGCCACGGAAATGGCCCCTTTATCTTGAATATCATTGAGTGACAGATCAAGTTTCTTCACTGAAGGATTTCGCCCCAAAGCTTCGGAAACAGCCACTGTACCCATCGGACCTATCCCAAGATTCCTCATAATCAGTTCTGAATCCCCGGATGTCATTCTGTCGAGGAAGTATGTCATTGCGAGCGGAGGTATGCCAAGCTGTTCGCAGCTCCTTAGAAACGATTCTCTGAGCGATAAATCGTGTATTTGGCACGCGTCTTGTACATCTTGGTGCCTGTCCTTTCTGTCGAGCCGATGAATCTTCTTGTTGGTCTTGAGACTCGCGTTTTCTGCGATCAACCTCTCATTTTTCAGCTCTTCATCATATTCATCCAAAATGCGGTTGAGATGGATTAACAAATTGGTCTCAGACACCACACGACTCTGTGGAAAAACATAGATTTCTTGAGCCCATCGTTTTGACTTCTTACCAATTGATATGCGAGGGAAAATGCTAAAAAATGGATGCTTGCTCTGCGCTCGTGACGAACGCCGCATTGCTGTATGTAATCAGTCCTTCCTCATCTCAGAAATATTTTAAACGTTCCATCGATTAACTGGTGTACTTTCATTCTCGAGGCTTATTCGGGTTTTAAAAATATAAAAATGAATTGCCAGTAAACTCAAAATAAATGGCTTTAAGTCGATCATGGAAACCAAACCGCTTGAACGAACAGTGCGTTACCGATTTAGAAGTGTTTTGAGACGTGCATGCTTACAATTGTTTCGTAATCCTCGAGAAATATGAGTCATTGGAATTCAAGATAAGGCCAAAAGGGTCAGCCACAAGTAAAACATTGATGGTTGCACAACGAGAGAGCAGATGTTGTTTTATTATGATGAAGCTGGTATCTTTTAATTAAACTGGTTTCTCGAGTAAATAAAAGGCAAATCCCCTTCATCGTATTGGAGAGTGCCGAAACTGTAAATTTAAATGCTTTGGCTACTTAACTTTAACGACATGTAAGGTACATTTATTAATTACTAAATACATTTGTGTAATGACTGCATATGGCAAGTCCCGACAAAAACCTAACAGCAATATTTATTTATCTCTTACAAAAATTTAGGTTTTTAACAACAAGTTAATTAAACTTAAAAAATAACTCATTTCGACAGTGGTGTTTTAGGACAATACAAGGTGAGGAAAAACCATATCTTTTGGCTAATAAAGATTGGGCACCCTGAACAAAACTAGCGCGGCACGACGAAATCAGATCATACTAGTAAATCTCTCGAAAGCTGTTTAACTTCTTTAAATATTCCGCCAGTCACTATTTTCAGAGCAAACATGTGATACATCACTCTTTTCACTCACCTTGGAGGAAGTAGTTTCATGGTACCGGTCATTTCGTAATTTCAATTCCGTGATAATATTGCCAGTCGCATTATGTAATGGAGCGTTTTTAGTCATTTGCGCTTATTTGTCATAGACCACACACTTGTTCAGTCAAACGTTACCTTTGAGCCAAAACACTGGCCAGTTTTCGTTACAAATATAGAACACAACTGTCTACTGTTATCAAACCCTTCAGTTCTGCTACATTCAGGCACCTAATCCATGAAGCGAAGTCGTGTTTTCCATAATTGATCAACTGTTTTGGGGTCGCAGAGTCAAAAAAGGTAATCACGAGACAAGAAATACTTGAACGAACTGTCGGAAAGACTTTTTTGTCTCAATCCACAAGAACAGCGACTGGCGTGATTTACTATCCAATTAATTACTTGCTGTGGGTGGGAACCGAAAACTCGTTTACCCACTAAGTCACGCGAGGGCACGCGCTAAAGTCACTTGTCACGTGATGCTGCCTTATCCAAAATCCGCAATAATTGGGTATTGATTGTTAAGTTGCGAGAGGAGCTTTTGGCCAATAACAGCGAACGGTCTTGTGTGTTTTGTCTTCTGATCAATTTCATGGTTTTACCATTTTCCCTAAGAAAGCTTTCTCTTTATAAAAATATCTTATAGGTCAAATGACAATCCAGCAAGACAACTATATGCCTCTAGCCTCCTTTGTTCTTTACAGGGTAAAGTGAATACTTTCCCCTTTAATGACTAGCTACTTCTTAGCCAGTCATTAAAGGGGAAAGTATTCACTTTACTGCTGTAAAGAAAATAAATATAAGAACGCTATCGGTTAACTTGTCTCAAAACACAGTGAGGAGAAAAATTTCTACACCCTCCGGTTACAAGTAATTTAGTACTAGAAATTAATATAGAATCATCATCGATATACTTCCGATCAATTCATACATGTTCATACAAATAAGTCGAAGGTCATTATTTCGAGACGTTATGATTTCGAAATTAGCTAAATAGAACTTAACAGCAATTCCTTTTCAATACTTTGAGTGATTAAAGAAAGCGCATTGACAAGAAGTACTTCCTAGTGAACCGATATTTCTTGGTAAGGTATTTCCCGACAGTTAAAACGATGCGAAGACTTTTTTAAGATTTTTACATAACAAATCATATCAACTACTGATTCAGAAATCACGTTTTTGTAAGTAATAGAGTTGGTAATGTTTTGGAAAAAAGTGTTTTACTTGGAATATTTATTTGCGTGTTATTTCTATAAATACTCCGTTCAAGTCTTGTTCATAAAAAGAAAATCGAATTTAAAGGATTCAATAAATCATGAAACCAAGCTGTTTTTGGTCAAAAATTCCTTCCCAAAATAAAATTAAACAATTTTTTCGGCCTACCCTTAGCAGTTTTAACCATTGTTTCCTCGCGTCGGCCATTTTCATTTTCGAGGCATCGTCTTAAATATGGATGACTATTTTTCTTGTTTGCTCACTATAATGGAAATGTTAAGAGCCATGTAGTTGAAATCTTGTGTAAATTTTAGTCAACCGCCGGAAAAGTAGTCAGGAATGGAAAACAATAATTCTCAGAAATCTTTCATTATGTTTGCTCAAAAACAATCTCATTCATTCTTTTATAACGTTTCCACGCAACAGAAAGAAAGAATGGTTGGTTTATCAACAAATGACAAAGGCCTCTATCACATGAAAGAGAATCCAAAAGGATGTTAACAAATAACAAAAAAAATTGTTAGTTTTCACCTTTCCTAACATTCATACATCGGTAAACAAACTAAGGAAATAAGAGTTAAAAGCGATTTTTGTCATTTGACAATGACAGCTACAGCTGGATTTTAGAGTAAAAAAAAAAAGAAAATATAGCTGTGAGAAATTTTAAACTGCAAAAAGCTGATGGGACGTTACGAAATGTTGCAAGAACTTTAAGGCGACATACTCTGAGTCAAATAAAAAAGGGACTGGCATAACATTAAGCAGCGCAGCGATCAATCAACATAAAATTGATATATGTCACGGAATATCTTCTTTCGGTTACTCGTAAGGCTTGAAGGGTTTTTCTTACAGAGAATAAATCAATTTTTTTTTCCGGTAACGTTTTCATTATCACATTTCCGCCTGATTATCTTTAAGAAAAAGATATCAAAACTATACTTTCTCTATTCTTTTAAAAGGTGTAACTTTAAAAGAGTTTCCTTTCTGTTACCTTCTGACCAGTTAATTCTCTTTAAGCATAGTTTCAGCCCCTCGATTCGTATGGTTTTCCGTCATATTCTACTCGGTTTTTTGAGATCCGGCCTTCTGTTCCGGTCTTATGTACGCAGAGTTCTAAATTGACAGCAATTGACGAACTTTCGTTGAAAAGGTTTTTGGCTGAATATTAATCCTTATTAAAATGAGTCTAGGCGCGAAGGGATTCTAGCTAGAGGTACTGTACTAGCTCTTGCTCAATAAACTGTCTAGTAAAATCAGGGCATACAAAGATGCTCAAGCTATGTTCTCAGTACTTATTTCACATAGCCTTTTTACAGCAAGCAGAGCACATTGCAATTAGTCTTACATAAGTTTTTATTTAGCTTTAATTCCCACCCACCCACATCCCGGGCAGTTATGATCTTCTTGTTGTTGGTGTTTTCGATTTCTAAGTTGTATTATACTGTGTCAACCCTACACGGGTCTCTATCTTTGTAGCCTAGTTGTATTGATTGATATCGTTTGTATTATTGTTATAAAGAATTGTAATAAACTGCCTGACCCAAAATATTGTGGCTTCGCGTGAATCTTGGGGCTTAGAATACTAGCTGGCTAATGAATATTATCACAAATTGGATAAAACAGAACAAATGCATAAATCTTATCTCAAGGAACTCTCTGTCGGCTAGTACATGCATCTATTTGGCATTTTATCGTTTAAGGCGCCCATCGTCGTTTCAACTTTCAGTCAACTCTCCAGTCAGGATCGTCTACAATTTTCAAGTACATACGCAAGAAGTCTCGTCCTACTGTACTGTTTAATGACATATATTACTCTCTGTTTTCGCAGGCGTTTCAAAGGTAGCCACCTCGATAATAATTAACCTTGAAGCGTTTCATTTGCTGGATCGTTTGTTTGCGAACGTTAAGAACATGAAACTGTCTGAATAACCGTCAATTTCATAATTAACTTTAAAAAGCCTCATTGCCGGTTACACGATCGGAACTTCCTTCCAAACAGATTTCTTTGTCCAAACTTGGACGGTTTCCCAGTAGCCTGAGTACCAGGTGTTTCTGGAGAAAGGGGGAAGAGAGAAGCGAAAAACCCCCCTTCCCCCTCCACCATCTAAAATCTTCTCTCCCTTACCCCCTTAGGAAGGTCTGATAATCAGACAGGTTTCCCAGTTTTGTTACATAGTCCATGTGACTCTCATTACCTGTCCTTCACCCAGGAAACCTTTGCCAAAATGCCCATATTTACCTGGTATTTGCTACATTACTAGTTATCGCCTTCATTTCAGCCAATCAGGAGGCACAAGCTAAGCTGTTATTATAATTGGAACCAGCAGGTGCTTCGAAAACGAATGTGAAGATAATTTTAAATTATCCTCTATACTCAGAACATTTAGTATTTCGATGTTTAGTTTCATTCTCTGCATCTTGTATCAACAAGAATATTTGAAAATAAATTAATTTAGAAGTTACTTGTCAAAAAAAAATTAAAATGTTATTTTTCCGGCGAGAACACAAATAACCTGCAAAAACAATTGGACCGTTCTCTGGTGAAATTACACAACGCTAGCTCGGGAAACCAACTTTTTTTCTTGTATTGGCTTAGGTCGAATAAAGGTTCAATATTTATGGTTTTGAGGCGTCAAAGTTAAAAAAATTGCAACCAATCGAGTACAAACTACTGAATAACAAAATAAGGAAACGAATGCAACATACATTCATTTCTCTTTCATTGGTCAATATTTGAACAAGCTTTCATTTTAAATCAATCTTTTTTTGTTGTGGCCGCTTTTTTCGATCGGACTGTGATTTGATGTAATGTTGATGTAGTACTGTGTCTTGTCACAATATCTCTACTCGAAGCAATCATTTATGTAGTAGACATTCAGTTTAAAAATTTTAAACATAGTAACAAACACTCAAATTTTAAAATTTTACCTATCAAATTTGAAAACATCCTTCGAGATTCAATGGTTATTTTAGGTTCCTTGAATTTTCTATACGGATTTCATTTCGGGTCGCTTGATTGTTGACAATTCAAACCACCCATGTTTGAAGCCTATTTATCCGTGAATAAATTTCTGGTGTTGCTTCAGACAACCGTTTCCAAGACCACCGTGTGAGAATACCAAGCGCATTACTAGTCCAAATTTTAAAAAATTAAATTTGCCGATAACAGACTAATTTCACAGCTCTAGTTGTCTATTTTGCTCTGATGTAATAAATTTCAATGTCTCCTATCTGATGTGGTCTGATGAGGTATACTTACTTTTCCTTGCTCTCTCATATTTATTTCCCGCTAAACATGTTGAGATGAACATGAAATATATATAAGTTATTGTATACCTTCAGCTGTGTGTAACTGGCTTTTATAGTCTGCTCCAGTGGCCGTTATTTGCATAGCATTCATGCAACTAAATTATTTATTCTTGTAATAGGTAACACCAGTTAAGCCTATGAGGGAAAAGCTGACATAACGTTTTCTTGCGCGTCTTTTTATCTATTTTTCGCCAGCTAGAAATACATTCATTTCTCTCAAAACAACTCTCCTACAAGCCCTAGGGAAGAATTCCCTGGCTACTGTCGAGTGGCCAAATATACAAGAGTTAAGTTTAGAGGCTCAGAACATTATGGAAAGAGTGTTAAAGTCTTATTTATTTATTTATTGTTCTTTTGTTGTTGTTTTTTTCAGTTTTACAAAAAAAAAAAAAATTAAACCAATAGAATGTAATACTGCCATCCCCTCATAACTCAGGGTTATTCTTAAAGGTATCCTTAGCAAGGGCCGCCAAAAAAACTCGAACCCAGGACTTTTCCGTTGTGGATCACTCGTCTCTACGCGGAAGGCGCGAAACGCGCGAATAGGATCCTTTGTTTATGTAACTGTCTTGGCACAGAAAGCGCTTTTAACATCACCTAGAGAATAAATGACCTTTCTAACATACACTGCGTCCCTCTCTCCATTAGGAAAGTCATACAAGAGAAAAGGCTCCTTACGTTGGACAGGGAGAAAACCGCAGCGCGATTCACGGCTGTATCAAAAAAGTACATTTTACCTCTATATCTCTCTAGATATCGGCTATAAAATTTGTGCTGGGTGAAATTCCACAATGAAACAATTGAAAAATAATGAAACAGTTAGGAATAATCCGAGGTAAAGAAAGTAAAACATCCAAGCCATACTCGGGAAGCGTTGTGATTTTTATCTTGCAGTTCATTGTCTAAAAACGCAGCGGGATTTGTCGCAATGCGTGTGGTTGGAGACGCTATAATAGTAGAACTTATATGCTGCTGTCAGGTGATTACTATTAATATTTTAGCAGCACTGAGGAATAATTTGATTTGCCCATGCCGATAGTAAGAATCATTTAGACAGACAGCTCACGGAATTTGAACAGGCTCCTGCTATACCGAGCTTAAGTTTTCACTGTCAATGGAGTCAGCTATATACTTTATGTTTTCACTTTCATGATATCTTCTGTACTCAGGTTGTTTTGCCTGATGTCTTTATTTAACCAGCGTTACAAGCACATAGTACAAAGAGACCTTTCCAAGAGGCCGCTGTTAAGCTAATCATGCTAATAATGCGTTACGGACACCTGTAATTGGTGTTAAACTACATGTAATCAAACTCAAATGTGATTCCGATGAACAAGAATAAAAACGGTTTAGCCTAGCAGCGCTGTTTTGATGATTCCGTCCAAGATACATTTTCACAGGGTTTTAATAACTTTTAAGTTGAGCAAAACTTTCTTGTTTGACAGAAGTCTGAATAACGACGAAATTTTACTGCAGAACTTTCAAACAGTTTTCATTATATTAGAATTCAGTGATTCGCGCTTTTGCTGACTGACCAACAGACATCCGCTTTTTGGCTATTACTTTCACGAAAACTTTGTTTAGATTTGTTTTAGTCGTTAACGCTAATAAAGTTTTATTAGCTAAATAAGGCCTTATAAAAGGAGATTTAAAAAAAGCAAGTTCTAAAACAACGTTTTAATTGTTTGTTAGTCAACCATTTGACGGCGCTTGTAAAGATTACTCAAGTGTAAATTGCAATGATTACATTGTCAATTACATACTGTGTTAAATGCCCATTGTGAAATATTTTAAAAGCTACTTATTGTTATCCTGCATCATCGTCATTGGGGTGTATTTTCTTAGGCAATAAGTTGGTCACATAACCTTTTTCAGAAACGGTCATAAAACAATCTAACTTTTCAACTGAAGAACTTTTCAGCTGTGTTCGCGGATGGAACTGACCAAAAGTTTAAAAAACTAAGACCTGAATCGGTAGTCGTCAGAGCTAGGATTTTATCGTTTATTAACGCGTTTTTTACTTGCCAGTTACACATTGTTTATTTTTATCGTCGAATTTAAGAATCATGTTTAATTTTAGCTTTGTCCCGTTAATAATTTTCATTTTTTAAGGCATTTTGTTAATTTACCTCTTACATAGCTCGTAACAATTCAAGGCTTCATCTCAATGCTTACAACAGTGTTACTATAAGGAAAATCACATAGTCTATTAACCAGTTTGTAATGTAATCACTTAGTTCGATTCTTTCTATTGTATTATGAGCCTCTAAAATAACATTTCATGTATTTTTTTCTATTATAGAATATGATTAACAATCGCTTTATATAACAAAGAACAAAGTCTTTACATTGTTCTTAAATATCTAAGATATTTCACCTCGGTCTCTGCATCACTGAGTTTCGGAGTACGGGTAACTTTAGTTCCCACCACGCCATAAAATACAATAACACTGCAAGATATCTCGATACTAAACTGTCTTCGGAAGCCTGTTTTATTTATAACTCTATTCTGAAGTTTTCAGTTTTGTTTTTATGCAACGACTCGTTTAAGTGTCACAATGGGAGCTCATTGTGCTGTACGATGACGCTAGTCTGTGATGACGATTGCTTTATTTCCCTAATGATTTTGTTGAGCAAATTCGGCTTTTACATGATCGACTTTTCCAGACATGTTTGCTAATTTCTTGATGAATCTTTCATATTTTATGAACAAAACTGAGTGAGCTGAATTTCCATTATGACGAATACGGATATCACGTTGTTTGTTTGGCCAAGGGAGGGAACTGTAAGAACCTTTGACACAAAAACTACCCGGAACGCTATTGTACAACCTTTAAAATGCAGACTTCTGATTGGCTCCTTTTCATAGCTTCTAGCAGCTGGTAATTTAACTGGTGGACCTCAGGGGACGAGAGATTTATGAAAAAGCCTTAGAACGGAATAACATTGCGTTCTCGCCGCTCGCGTGAAAACTTGAGCGGGATTTTGACTATGACTATGAGGAGTGCTTGAGTAGAAGTTTTTTCGTGGAAGCCGTAATGGAGAGTCGCACTTCGAAGACGAGCCAGTCTGCAATGGAACCGTATAGGTCAGTGTCTCCATATTACCAAACAAATAGTGAGCCTTCAACTATTCAGGGCGAGGATGTAACGATGAAACAAATCGCCACTGCAAGAGAAACGTTTAGTGATCTGGAGACAGCATATCGAAAATTTAAGTTGGAACTGGATTATGTAAAGGAAGAGCATCGAAATGAGGTACGATTTTTGGATTTTATTCGTGATTGCTGATGGAAGTTGGTACTGATTTGCATAGACTCGCAATCTAAATCACACCACACCACCTACAGGTTGTAGAGACACGAAAACAGAGATACTAATTTCTCCTGAGCGAAATTCACTTAAACACCGTTGCTTTTTATAGCCAGTCGTATCACGTTCTCGGTTTTGGTGCATATAGCTTTCACCTAGGCGAAAGAATCAGCTGATTAAACTTATGAGAACTTGGATTTCAACACCTTCCAGTACTTTCCAAGATCTGAGATAATTAGCGTGTTTCTGGATACCCGCATAGCTTACGCCAACCTACAATAACAGCTTTTGCCAAGTAACTACCGAGCCTTGTAATTCTTGTACTTGTAACTCTTTTAGGAGAAGTTTTGAGAAGTATTTTCTTCAACCTTAAAACTTTTTCTTTACCTTTGGAAATCAAAACTTAGTGACCTGTTCAGCAAAAAATTGAGGTATTTAATCATTTTCGCTAGATAAACAATTGCCACTTTGCATAGTAATTATCTTTTGGAGTCAAGCAGAAACGTGCGACGCTAATAAAACAAGCAAATTAAAAAAACCCTTTTGCCTTTTAGGTTGACAAACTACGTGTACAAATCGACAACCTTCAAAAACAGAAAACAAATTTACAAGAACAGCTAAAGGAGTCTCGTGCTGATGTTAAAAAACACCAAGACGAATTGAATCGTGTTCAAAGAAAATTAACGGAAAAGGAATGGGAGTATGATGCGATAAAAAGAGACTTCGATTCACAAAAAGAACTTATTCGAAGGTTACGGGAGGAAAAATTATCCCTCGAGAAAGAAAATGAAGATTTAAAGCGAGAGCTGTCCTCGAGCCAAGCACTTGTTTCATCGCCTGGGGGAGGTAGAGATGACAATTATGAACTAGTTGCTGTTCGCCAAGAGATTACTGAGTGGGAAACAAGCTATAAGTTCGTTCATAAGGAGAAGGAAGAATTACATGAAGAACTTTTAACACTGCAGAGCAAAATTAATGATTTACAAGCTGATTCTGACAAGACCCAGAGGGAGCTACAGAAGGAAATAAAAGTCAACTCGATGAAGGCATCAAAACTCGAGGTACAGATGCAAAGTGCTTTTCGGCAAAGAGACAATTTCAAGATGCAGCTGGAGGGGCTTAGGGATGATTACAAGAAAGGTAAAGAAGCGTACAATTTGATGCAAAAAGATTTCTTGGAAAATCAAAAGAAGACCGATATATACCGTGAAGAGCTTAACTCGAAGAATAGCCAGCTAGAGAAACTTGAAAATTCCAATAAGACACTTCAAGCAAAACTTGACGTTCTGAAGCAGGAGTTCTCCAAGAACCAGCTCTCTTCTGATATCAATGACAAGCAAAAGGAAGCCTTGGAGCGGGAACTGCATGAATCTGAGTGGAAGATACAAGATCTTGCCGAAGCCAACGAAGGGTTATCAGCACAAAGAGATGAACTGGAAAAAGAATTGGCACTAGTAAAGGCGCGCATCCCCACCTTGGAGAACAACTGCGAGAAGACCAACGAGAAAGCGAAGGAAAATGAACAGCATGTCAGTCGTCTTCGCCAGCGCATCAGTGACCTAGAAACGAATTTGTTTTCGCTCCAAAACAAAAACCACCAGCTAGAGGTGAGCTCTCAGGAATCCATGGATGAAGTGCAAAATCTTCAGAATAGGTGTGAACAGGCGAACAAACAAGTTGTGGAACTGGAATCACAGCTGGAATTCTTGGAGCAGGAAAACGACGATTTAAAGAGTCAACTGCGACATTCCGAGCGTAAGATCACCGAACTAAAGGCAACTCTACAGCGTAACGAGCAGGAGAATGAGGAACTGGAAGTTTCGACTGCTGGAATGAAGACACACTTGTCGAAACTAGGGAGTCAGCTCGACAATATCACTAAAAGCAAAGAGCAGCTTAAGTCAGAGTTAGACGATGAAAAAAGCAAGGTCGCTAGGCTAAGAAAAGAATTGGTTACGTTACAAGCTTCTGCTGCAGAGTCTCATAGGACATCAGAGTGGTACAAGAGAGAAACTGCTTCCAAGGATCGTACGATTGACGACTTGAGAGCTAATATCGCAGCTATGGAGGGCAAAAGTGACCCACTATATGAGGAGATCAATAAGCTGCAAACACACATGGAAATCTTGGAAGAAGAGAAGAACAGTCTTCATGAAGAAAATCTGCACATGCAGAAGGATCTACGAGATTTGGAGGCAGATCTGATACTCGCTAACGAAGAAAAGGATCGTTTAAGTGACGAGCTTCAGGATTACTACAAGAAAACATCCGAGCTCCAAGCCTCGTTAAAGATGTGTGATCAGGAAAGAATGGAAAACCAGCAGCAAGTGTTAACGCTTACGAAAAAAATTGAGCGTTTAGAGGTAGATATAGCAGAAGCGGAGAGAAATAAGAAGTGGCTAGAAACTGAGCTGGGAAATTACACTGGTAATGACCGCCAAAAAATAGATGAAACGGACATTGTAAAGACGCAATTAGCAGAAGTGCAAAGTATGATGGACGATTATAGACGCGACGGTGCAGATAAGGAATCCACTATTGAACAATTAAGACAGCAACTTCTTTTCCTTACCAACGACCATGAAGATCTCAAAGCAGAGTTGAAATGTAACAAGACCCTTGTAGATGATGTCGAAAGTGAAAAGAGGCAACTTCAGGAACAGGTCACAGGGCTGACCGACGAATTAAACAGACTCAATTCCCTATACGAGGCTACTAAGAGGAAGAGTGATCACCTTGAAGTGGAACACAGTGTCGTGACAAAGAAGATGAGCACACTGGAAGCCACTATTAAGAAGGATATTGATAAGAATGCGAGGCGCGAACTTGAAATTGAGCGAAACAGAAACAGCGATCTGGAAAGAGATTTGGCCACGTACAGAAAGAAACTCGCTGAGGCTGAGGCCGGGCTGGCCGGGGTGAAGAAAGACAATGAGGAAATGGAAGAAGAGCTTGATGACGCTGAGGAAAAGATCGCTTCGCAAAACCAAGAAATCGAAAGGCTGACTCACGATAACACTGAAGTCAACCAGAAACTGTTATCTGTGGACAAGAAGTTGAAGGACATGGAGAGCCAAGTCACTAATGCCTTGCGACTAAAAGACAAAGCAGAGGAGGATCTCTACAACGCCAGAAACCGTACAAACAAACTTGAATCCCAGGTAGAGATCATTCAGCGACAAAAACTGCAGTTAAAAGAGCAACTTGATAGTGCAAATGGTAAAATACTTGAATGCAAAGAACAGATAATGATTCTTGAAAGTCAAGTATTGGAAAATAAGAAAATCAACGAAACAATGAACAAAGTGGTGGAAAAGAAAGACAAGGGAATTGATGATCTCAACAACGAACTTGAACAACTAGAGCGTGATTTGGACAACACAAAGCAAGATCTTATCACTACAAGAGTCAACTGCGATGGGCTAGCAGCTGAAAAAGAAGATTTAGAACGACGCCTAGGGTCCGCTCAAGATAGATTGGATAATCTGGAGAAAGAGCTAAACAACTACAGAGATAGGCGTGGTACCATGGAACAAGAAATAAGCACGCTTACTTGCAAGATAACTTCAATGGATACTCAGGTTGTCAATGTCACTAAAGACAAAGAACATTTCAAGAATGAGTATGAAAAACAGCTGGCCGCCAACAGGAAAGTGAAAGAGGAAATGCTTAACGTTCAAAACCAGGTTCGGGATAAAGAAAGAGCATTAGCTGGAATAAAAAAGGATCTTCGCGAAAAGGAAAATGCTTTAGAACGGCTAAAAACATTCAAGACGGCTGTAGAGAACGAACTGCTTGAGGCTAAGAAAGATCTCGAAGCTTTGAAATGGAAAAATGAGAGTTTAGAGGACGACGTCTCAAAACTCACATATCAAATTGAAAGCTCGAACACTGAAATATCCAAAATGGAGGTAACACTGTCGACGCTCGAAAAAGAAAAAGAAGATAGAGATAAGAGCGTAGTTCCAAGTGAGGATAAATATCAAGAGATTGAATCTAGGCTAGGACAGAGCCAGGAACGCGAGAAATCTTTGAAACAAGAGCTTCAGCTACAGAAAGCTAAAGGGAACAAAGTGGAAGGCGAATTCAAGAGGGCTCAACAACAAGTAATTGAACTGCAACACGAAGCAAACATGCTGAACAGGAAACTCAGCGATGCGGAAGAAGCAAAGAACAGGGCCGACCGTGAAAAGAACGCACTAAAACATGAGCTCATGACCGCCAGTGGTAAAGTCTCGGATTTAGAAGTGAAGTTTGAGCACGAGTACCGCGAGAAACTGTCTTTGGAGGCACAGCTTAAAGATGCTAATGACAGATCTGCTAATAACCGGGAAAAGCTCCTAAAAGTAGAGCAACAACTCATTGAACAGAAACTAGTCGCAGACATGATCAACAAAGATATCGAGCAAAAAGAAGAGCAAATTGACCAACTCAAAGCCAGCAAAAAGTACCTTGAGGAACAAGTTCAGTCGCTGAAAGGAAGTTTGAATAACAACAGGGAAGACTGTCAGCGACTGAAACAAGAGAAGGAACGCCTTCAACAAGAAATACTACGGCTACAAGATGATGTTAAGGGAAATGAAGGACGTATACAGAAGACAGAATATGAAAGAGATCGAATGCATGAGGAAGCGCGTTCTCACATGGCCAAAATGGCAAATCTCGAACAACAGTTAGCCGATTCAAACAGAGAGAAAGGTCATCTGAAAGACAAGCTGGAAGAATGGAAAGAATCGTCGGCAAGGAACAGAGAGGAAAATATTGCCTTGGAAAATGAGATCTCTTCTCTAAAAGCAACCATTGATTCAATGACCTTGGATGGAGAAAACAAAACAAGACAGTTGGAAGACCTGAAACAGAGAAATGCTGTTATTGAAGAACAGTTGGCAGAAACGAAGAGGCTTTTACGTAAAAAAGAGTCTGATCTGAACAACTTAAAGTCAAAGAGGAAGGAAGTTGAAGAATCATTTGACATTCCTGTCCAACAAGTCCAAACACTAGAAAGCAATCCGTTTGGTTTTGAGGAGGATTTTGCAATCATTAAACGGAAACTTGCCGAAACAGAAGATGCTCTTCAGGAGAGCACCAGTCACGAGAAGGATCTTCAAGAGAGGCTTCTTGCTGTAAACACGCAATTGTCGAGGCTGGAGTCAAGTAGAGAAACACTTCAAGAGAAGAAAACAGAACTTGAGCACGATTTGTACGCCATACAAAAAGAATTAGCGCCACTTAAGGAGGATTACGAAGGAGCAATAAATGAAGTAGATACATTGAATCATGAACTTAATGAAGCCAACGCAAAAATTACTCAGTTGAACCTACTCTTGGATAAAGAAAGGAGAGCCAGATCAAAGATGGAATTAGAGAAAGAAGGAGAAATTTCTAAGCTAAGCAAAAATGACGAGGAACTCCACCAAGCACAGAGAAAGCTGCTTGAGTACCAAACGCTCTGGGACCAACATACAAAGGAAATAGCTGGCAGAGATGCTCTCATACAAGATTTGAGAAATGAAAACAAGGCAAAAGAGAGAGACTTGCAAGTGGCACGCGACGAACTAGCCAGCATACACGGCTCCATTGACAATGCATTGAGAAAGAAGGATGCCAGTGACACTGAAGCTTTTGCGTTAAAGAAACAATTGGCCGATTTCGACTTAAAGCTCAATTCCACTCTACTCGAAAACGAGGAAATGAACAACGATTTGATCAACTACAACAACAAAATATCAGACTTAGAAGGAGACCTGCAGAATGCGATGAAAGAAAGCGCCAATTTGAAAGCAGAACTTCAAGATGCCTTAGACAATGTATCCAGAAAGAAAGAAGACAATGAAATTCTTCTATTGAAAAACAACGATAACAAAACCACCATTGAAGGACTAAGGAACGAACTTGTCGACAAGAATGGAGAAATCGACTCCTTGAAGTCGGCAAACAGTTCCTTGGTAAACGAGATCAACTCATTGAAGACAAAGATCGATCATTTCAATGATGATTTTGACCGAGGCTATCAAGAGATAAAAAACCTTAATGAGGCACTTCAAGAAAAAGAAGCAAAAATCAGTGGCATAGAGAATACCTTAAAATCAGTGCGACGAGAAAATGAAAAGCTAACCCAGGAAATTGCAGTCTGTCGACCCACTGCAGCTGAATACAAGAATTCTTACCAAGGGGCAAAGAAGGAGATTGAAAAGTTGCAGATGGATTTTTTGTCGGCGAAGAATAGAATTACCGGCTTGGAAACACGTAATCAAGCTCTGGAGAATGAAAGAAATGAACTTAAGAGCGAGATTTCACAACTAAAGAAAAACAATCTGGAGTTAAAAGGCAAGTTAGACGCCTTGGAACGTGAAAAGAAAAAGCTGCAAAATGAGAACAACGCCATTCAAAAGAAAAAACAGGAGATTCAAAACAGTTTTAACAGCATTGAAAACGAGACAGCTAGGATAAAAAGTGATGCTGCGTTACAAAAGAAAGTTGTCGATTTACAATCACAGCTACAACAGGTTTATCAAGAAAAAGAGGACTCCGAAAATCAGATGGACTTGATACGCAAAAGGTTGGCTAAAGTGGAACAAGAGCTAGATGAGGTTAGCCACGAAAATCAGTCGCTAGAGTACGAAGTCACCTGTGGAAAGAATCGCATCAAAGAGTTAGAGGATATTATTAATGCCATGGAAGAGAAAGATAAGTTTGGAAAGGACGAGATTCTGGCTTGGCACAAGAAAGTGACATCACTAGAGCAAGAGCTGCAAGCTGCCAAGAACAAAATCGCTCGTTTAGATACTTTCAACAAAGCCTATGACGAGAAGATCCACGCCTTAAATGATGAGATAGTTAAAGGACATCAGATGCTTTCAAAGACTGAAGCTGACTTGTCTAACACTCAAGAGGCACTGGATGGAAAACAGCGAGAATTAATGGACAGCTTCAAAAAGACATCTGAGCTTCAGACAGCTCTAGATGCAGCTGTTCGGAGTAAGAAAGATTTCCAGAGAGAACTTCAAAATGTCAGATCGAAAGTCCATTGTCTCGAAGAAGATCTCCAAGAAAAGCTTAAGTACCAGGCACAGCTCAAAGGAACGTTGGAAGACACAAGGGTTCGTAATGACAATCTAAGAGGTGAGACAAATAAGCTTAAGGAAAAGACGTTGGAACTACAACAGGAGGTTGACGAGCTGCATCAGAAATTAACAGAGAAAGGTTACGAAGTGGATCGCTTGCAGAAGGACACTGACGCAATACAGAGTGAGCTGTACGTAACCAAAAAAGACTTGACTGCAGCTAGATCAGACCTAGATAACGTTTTAGAAGACAAAAGACAGTTGCAATACGAGAATCAAAAACAACAGCTGGAGAACTCAGAACTTGATGCATCCAACTCACTGCTGAAAGAAGAAAACGAAAGAATCAACCGAGAGTTGCAAGCACTTCAAGACCAAATCTCCGATTTACACCAGAGTCACGACGAACTGCAGAGAAACAATATAATTACTATAGTGGAACAAAGCAACCTCGAAGCAACACCGGAAAACGATTTTGAAACCGAAGCTTTGCGGGGCGAATGTGAGCGCTTGGCACGTGAGGTATCTGAATTAAATCGCAAAAATGTTTCTTTGAGAGACAGCTGTGAGGCCCTGGAACAAGACAAGGATCGCCTTGAAGACAAAATCGCTTCTGTTCAGAAGACGGTAAAAAGTGTCGAGAAGGTCAACCAGAACTTAACATTAGAAAGAAATCGACTACATAATGAAAAGGATAGGCTCGAAAAGAAAATCATTGAGCTAGAAGCACAGCTGTATACGGCTGAGAATGACAAACGCAACCTTCAAAACGAAATGGAGGACACACAGAAAAAGCTGTCAAAAATCGAGGCGGACTATGAACTGTTGAAGAAGGAAAGATCGCCTGTTGTTGGGCCTAAGTCATCCTCAGATGCAGCTCTACGAAGGAGTAAAGAAAGGGAAAACGAACTGCAGAATGAGGTTTTGGAAGCGTACAAGAAAATTTCATCTCTAGAACACGAATTAAAATCAACCCGAGAGCGATTAGAGAGTGTACATGACGCTTACAACGAAGCTGAGGATAAATCAGCTCGCCTTAAAGAAGAAATCATCTTCTATAAGAAGCGAATATCCGAATTAGAATCCAGTTACGAACAAAGTAGAGAGAGAAACACAGCGCTTGAAGAGGACATTCACTCCTTGGAGCAAAAAATTAATGAACTTGGTGACAACAACAAGTCTACGCTGAAAGACCGATCAGACCTTGAATACGTAAACACCTCACTACGCTCCACGGTTTCAAGGTTGGAGGATCAGTTGGCCGACGCAAACAAAGAAAAGGACGATCTCAGAGATCAGCTCGTGGAAGCCCGCAACAAGAAAGAAGAAGTTTCAAAAGAAGTGGTTAGACAGGTGACTGAAATAAATACAAGAACTGAAGTATTCAGGCGAGAAATAACTGAAAAAGAGGTCACCATAGAGTATTGCCGTAAGGAGATTGATTCTCTCACACAAGACCTGAAAAACAAGGCTAATGAAAGTGTCGCCATTCAAAAGGAGAATGATCAGCTGAAATTTGAGCTTACTAATCAGAAGCAGTCCAGGTTTAACAGTGAAGATGAACTTCGAGCGGAGATCGAATCTTTAAAGCTGAAATCAGATGAGATTGAAACTGAAAAGGACGCACTGCGAAAAGAGAGAAACAATCTTCAATACGAGCTTCGTTCGCTGAGAGAGCAGCTAAAAAACGTGGAGACAGTGTACCAAGACAGTACTGATGGATTACAACAGGCTAACAGCGAGTTAATGTCCACTCACAAAAGGATAGCAGAACTGGAAACGGAGTTACAGAGTGCAGCAAAGGGCAACCAGGACCACCAGTATCAGTTAGATAAAGCCAACAGAGATACCAGAAATAAGGAAGAGCAGATCGCTAAATTAGAGAAAAACCTCCGAGATCTTAAATCCGAAAAGGAGTTTCTGGTAAAGACCTGTGATGAGAGAGATACGAATATTGAAGCCCTTGATCGAAAATGCACCAAACTTGAAAATGAAATCGATAGGTTGAAGAAGGAGTTATTCAGAGCACAGGAAGACCAACAGAGGAGCGATAGGAAGTTCAAAGACCTTCAATCAAAACGACCATCAGAGGTCAGTCGTGTGGATGTTAAACCAACCTACGAGACTAGCTTCGAAGTCCGACGTAGCCGCACACAGTCAGAAAACTTATCTTTTAAAGGACGCGGCAGAAAGACGTCAAGTATCTCCATGGACGTGGGAGGAAGTAAACCTGTCTCTCCTCGGTCCTCTCCGCGCTCTTCACCTCGTCCAGGGCGTGCGCCCCTTTCTCAAAGAGGTTTTGCGCCAGTACACCAAAGTAGGCGTCCCGGAGACAGCCACACCCGTCCACCCTCCAGTAACGTCAGCGGCAAAATCCAGCCGGAAGTGACGTATGAAGAACCAGTGATAGAAGTGCAAGTAAGACCAGTGGAGGACGAGCGACCACTGCAACAACAAAGTGATTCTAAAACTGGGAGGAAAACCCCGACAGGAAATTCTCTTGAAAGGCAGACTTTCAGTTATGAATATAACGAAAGAACTGTGTCAAGTGTTGTGAGCGCCCACAGAGTAACAGAAGATTTAGCTTATGCAGAGGGAACAAAACCCACACCTCTGAACAGGAACAAAACAACTGATTACAATAGAAATTTCTACCTTTAATCAAAATCATCTTGTTAAGCTTTCACTGAGAGAGCTTGGCGCTCTTTTCAAACTAGGGCATTTTGAACAATCACATTTTGGTTTTTATGCCACTTCAATTATTTTTTTGAGAGATAGTTTACATTTTTGCCTTTAGTATAAAATACATGAGATATGGGGGTTATATGATTATTAATCTTTTTTTGAAATCACGAACAATCAATTTAGGAGCTATTACTTTCTTGAAGTCGAACACGCACGTGTATAAACTCGTTGCAATGCCTTGCTCAAAATAGATATTACTAAGAAAACACTGAGTATTGTGCAGTTAAAGCTGCTTGTTTTGGAGAAGGATCGCGTATGTTGTTTTCCCTAGGGTATACTCGCAACAGTCAATTTATAAATAGACTTGCTTATACCTCGACGAATATTTCCCTACAAGGGCAATGAATACTGTGATTCTGTAAATTCAACCAAATTGATTGATCTGAAACTTTATACATTTTTACAAACAAGCACCTGGAAGATAATTTGCTTGTGGTGGTTGAAAGTCCTTGGAACTTTTTTTACATTTATACCAAGAAACTCAACACGATCTCATATCTTGGTATTTCAGCCACTTGGCATCAGAATCATCCTTGTTCGGAGATTAGGAATTTACCTTTTTTTCATTTCCATTTGCTTTAGCTACAATCATGACTAGTCTAGTATAAAAGAATATTTTAAGAGATTTGTATGCTTTGTAGTATATTAGTTACAAATAAAAATGAGTTGGCATTCTAACTCTTTTGGACAAGTGATTCATTGAAACCAACAAGGGACTGAAAAAGCAATAACTTCCTTCAGAGTCGTCTTAGATTGTTGTCTTCTGAGAAAAATTGATTTTGATCATCTGCAAAAATGCATGGCGTGATACTTGTCAACCAAGAGAACTTAAGTATAATCGTGATGTTGCTTCGTCGGAACTCCCGGTAGAACCATACTCAGTAAACAGGCTACACCAAATTCAACAA
Source organism: Porites lutea (assembly GCF_958299795.1). Taxonomy (NCBI): domain Eukaryota; kingdom Metazoa; phylum Cnidaria; class Anthozoa; order Scleractinia; family Poritidae; genus Porites; species Porites lutea. The sequence continues at coordinate 817,491 of NC_133210.1, forward strand.
GGAAGCAAACACTACCAACTTCTCGATTGATGGCCAGTACCACATGCGCATGCCCACAATCGTATCACCCTGGTTGGGGTAGTGGCAGCCAAGAACACGAGCTGCTTTGCCTTCATTAGACTCCTCAGCGTGGCACAGCCATCAGGCCCCTGTTATTACCTGTTAAGCTCTATACGAGGACGAAACAGCTGTCCATGGCTGCTAGACCTGCCACAGCACAAGTCATTTATGGCTGTGCGCACGTTAAGTATTTGCCGGCTGTGTATAAAAGTGGGACGGGCACAAGGGGACGGGGACGTCGGGACGCGTGTGTGGGGACTTGGGACGTCGGGACGCGAGACGAGGGACTTGAGGACATCAAGTATGGGGCGCGGGGACCTGTGGGACGGGGACGCGGGGACGTCAAAAACAGGGACTCAGGGGACGCGGGATATGAATGATTATCGCAAAAGTCGGAGGTAAATGCGATATCTCTTTCTTCGTAAAAATGTGTTATTTATGGTCAACATTAGATTTCATCTTCCAAAACCGCATTGACTCCTTATTATGTTTACACAAAATATTTCTTTATAATAAGAGTAAGCGCAATGACTATCGTGATTGGGGTTATGGTTAACTGATTTCCACTGTCGAGTAATTTTTCCATGCGTACGTGCGTAAAATTTGCGTTTGCAAATAAAATAGAGGCAATGTATAAAAGGTCGCACGTAAGCATAAAAGTAGAATCTCGCTTAACTTCACGTTTAATCTCAACAATTTATATCTCGCCTCTATCTTATTTACGTGATTAAAATTTGCTTGCGTCAACGTGCATAGCCAAAAACGCGTCAGGGGGAATCAACCTTTCAGTACTGTTAGCAAGCACTTCTTGTTAGGTTTTCCACTAAAAATATATGTAGAACAAAATAAATATTGCTACAATAGTCGAATCCCCTGTGGTTTAGTGGTACAGGCGATGGATTTCGGAGTTAGCAGTTCGGGATTCGAAGCTCGCTTATGCCACTTAATTTTAAATTTATTTGGAATCGAATGCTGTTATTCTACATAATTTTTGGCGACCGCAACCCACCCTACCCTGCTTTGGGCTCCAATATTCCATCAGCAAGAGGAAATATTCACGAGGAAAGTGACCGATATCGCATTTACTTCCGACTTTTGCAACAATTATTCACACCCCGCGTCCTCTGTTTCCCCGTCCCACACGTACCCGCGTCCCCGTCCCACACGTCCCCGTGTCCCATACTTGATGTCCTCAAGTACCTCGTCTCGCGTCCCTAAGTCCCAAGTCCCCACACACGCGTCCCGATGTCCCCGTCTCACTTTTATACGCGGCCGCATTTTCTGTACCTGGTATCGGTAGTGTGTGCTTTCTTGGTAATTTTTTTCCTTTCTTCAGATACTCCACAAATTTTTCTTGAGAAGTATATCTAGTCAATTTAAGTCAACAAAATTACCCAGTTTCCACGCATGACGTTGTATTATGTCGTTTGCCGTTTCGTCCGCTGTGTGTGGTGTGTGTTTGTTTAAGCTTCCTGTCGACACGGCATAACTAGAAACTATGTACAAAAATTGTCTGAAATATTTGAGCATTAAACTAAGTAAAATACGTATGATACGCAGCAAGTGCTCTAGGTCGCCATTCACTGTGACTGGACAAAATATACAGAGAAGTTGTCATCTTTTTTCGCTCGAATTTGAAACTCTTGCAGCTTTACAAATGGTACTTGTGGTGGAAGGATGATAAACGAAGCATAGCTATAAAAACAACAGATCAAAATGAAGAAATAATCGGTACAAATGGGCTGCAAATACTCACGATTTCGACTTTCTTGCCTCCAAAGAAGAAAAATGTCCTTCTCGTGTTTGAAAAATGGCGGCCGTCAAAAGACAAACGCGGGCGGGATAGTCAGGTCACCCACTCTGCCATGCGCGGAAAAAAATGAGGCAAACTCAAGTTGCGGAATTTCTCAAAATAGGAAATAAGCAGCTAAAAAACGGTCCAAAACGATTCTTGTGGACTTAACATTTTCGATCAGTAAGGGGAAGACTAAAAAATAGTCAAGTGGTGCAAATTGCCGTTAATCTTATCTCTAAATCTTTTTAGCTCTTTCTACTCTCCTGAATGTTACGTCAAACTGGTCTCCGCGTCAATTGGTTGAACAAGATCTTGGCGACCAAAGCAAAAGACGAACCCACGTCGCACGCAAGGACATATTTGTAACATCTCGTTCCTGAACGTTTTGTTCATTGTAGTGTATATGACAGGATTGCAAGCTGAATGCATTCCGGCAATGAGTGTCACGCAGGAAAATAAGATGCGTGACATCTCTAGGGAAGTAACAGCTTGAAGGATATGTACAATAACAAAAGGCGTCCAACAGGCCGCAAATACAAATAGCACCGTGAAGACAATTCTTGCTGTTTTCGTTTCGCGTTGAAAGTTTCTTTCCACTTCTCGTCCATTGTTCCAGCGCTGCATTTGCTTCTTGTGAAAACGAACTTTGAGAAATACTCGCAAATAACAGTAAAACATTATTAAGAGTGGTATCAGAAAGCATGCGACAGCCACCAGCAGAATGTAACCTTGGTCCTGAGTAAAGGACATTTTACACATAGAGCTCAGAGATGAATGGACATATTTGTTCCATCCAAGGACTGGTAGGACACCCATGACAATGGAGACGGTCCATACTATGGTCAGTAGTACCCAGGCCTGTTTCGGCTTGAGTTTACTTCCAGGTTGGGAAACTATGGCACGATACCTAAAATTAAGAAACGTTTAAGTCTTGATGAATTTTAGTGGAAATCAACCGATCAGATAGATTAGTAGCGCACGTGCGGTTTGTTTCTTAATCCGACTAGTGCAAAAAGTATAAGCTACATATTTTAATTAACACCGCTGTAGATGCATCTCACCAAAAATAAGAAAAAATATTCATGCAGGCCAGCTAACTATCAGGTAGACATGAAAAAGGGCTCTTATACTGGGGGATAGCTGGGACGAAAGAAGCGAAGCCTAAGGAAAAGCAGAGGGGGACTGAAGAGCCTGTGGACAAAGCCTTGACATTATAATGCCCGGCAGCCTTACCTTATCCTGTATGTCACCTGTGTCAGTTGTGAAGGAAAGCAGTTCAGCCTAAGGAATAGTTCTCCCAAGCTGAGAGAGCAGGTTAAGTTCTCACCTGTCAATACTAATGGCTGCCATGGTCAGAATGGATGCCGCTCCAGCAATGACGTTAACAGCGCCATTAAACTGACACAACGCATCCCCATAGATCCATCGCTGTAACAAAATAGTGGCGACAGCGAAAGGAAAAAGCAGCAGCCCAATTAACAAGTCGACTACAGCTAGATTTGAAATGAACATATTAGCCACGCGTACTCTTGGTCGAGTTCGTTGACGGTAAATTACGAGCAGAACAAGAATATTTCCAATAACTACAGCAGCCATTATAAGTATGGTCAATGTAGCTTGTAACGCGCCGGTCGTCAGGTTGTTGGGCCGAGCATTATTTTGAGTGATCAGAGTTTCGTTTCTTCCTGAAGAACTCATCATTGTCTTGTTGTTACGCTCGTGTCTTTTCGTGGACTAATTAACCCGTCCTGTAGTAATCAAAACAAAATTTTAAGAAAGAAGTTATGTCACGACCGTGGGAACCCATTATTCCCTACAACACCAGACGCGCTAACTTCGGAGCTACTTAGGATTTCTTAGGCAAGCTAGGTTATTTGCGATCAGTACTAGAAAAACGTTTATAGCAGAAGCGTGGGGGAAATTGCCAACAGTTAAAAATAAATTAAGGAGAAAACACAGAAAAGGAGGGATAAAAACAACAAATACTTTTAATATATCTAAAGAACTTAAATAATTAAAAATACTTAAATACTTTTTGCACAGACTTGAACTGGCGGGACTGTCGCCCAGGCTATAGTAACGCACTGATCTGCAGTTTCGAAAATAATTTTTTTTTTCAAAATTTTAGATCTGGTGGAGCGTCAAAACGTAATGGCTATTAAGCAAACTAATAAGCCAAAGACGCGAATTACGCCAACCAATTTATAAACCTCGCTAAGCTCCTGCTTTCACGAGGGCTGATAAGTGATAAAGTTGATTTTTTTATTATTTAAAGAAGAAGTGCATGAACAAAGGGAAGAAGAAATTATCCCACCCAGCTTTTTCTGAGCAGAATTCTACTTAGAATGAATCAAGTCAGAGAATTACCGGGAAAAAAGAAATCAAATTGATCTTCCTTACCCTGATGTACCTTGTGGTTTCAATGAAAAATTATGAGATAAAGCGGACCATTCGAATCATGATGTTGATAATGTATACCAAAATATAATTGTCATTTACCCTTGACATGCGAAATTTCCTTTTGCGTTTTATCTTCTGTTTTCAGAAATGGTTTTTAAGGACTTTTAAGGCAGGTTAGTTTTTTATGCAGGTCCAACATCGAAGCGAGAACAAAAGCAATGAACGAAGTGATATTCTTACTGTATTGGTGCTGAGAATGACAAAACGTCACTACTTTATTTGCTACACTGAATTCTACCCAGTTGCAAGATTTCACCAATGCGTACTGCTGTCTTTCGGTTTAACCTTTTTTGGGGGCGGAAATCCCACAATTTGTCCCAGAGATAAACATGTCTTGCATTATATCAACTAACCTTCAAGAAGTGTAAATTGCCATCTTAGTTTTTTTCAGTTTGGTTAGTGAAAAAAGCTGAAAAGGGATCACACATAAGTCGTTCTCCAAAGTTCATGAAAGATGATGTTCTATCACTTGCGTCCTTTTTATGTAACAATTCCCCTTTTGATAGCTTACTTAAAACTCGGGATATTGAGAAATTTACTTCTAAGAAACACAATTAAACAATTTGTATTATACAAAAACTTATCCAAATAGGCAGCTGGCTCGAAGCTGGCCTTAAATAGTGTTTATTTGGACAGTTAATTGCCATATGTTATCCATATGCGTTTGAAAATCTCGATTGTAAGTGTAACCCGTTTTTCATTGTACATTTTAAGCGAATTAGGATGTGCAGTATTTTTTAGAAAGTGTCGGTAGGCACGTAGGTAACACACGACGATTTTTCTTTTTACTAATCTAGTGTAATCTATGTAATGGGAAACGTCATGTACAAAGCTTTTTAAGATATTTATTAACAGTCTCTGTAAAATAATGTATGCTTGATTTGTCCTTTCTTAAAAACAGTTGTCCCTTTTGCTATTATTGTCCTGTCATTTTCTTTCCGCAAGTTGATCTTTAAACAAATTAAACAAGGAAATGCCTACTTTAGAAATTCAGTTATTATGCAATGATTTTCGGTGGATTTCTTTTATCTTACAATCCAATCTGTTTAACTCTATTTTTGCGACTCAGTTGCTTAGAATGTGTCCTCCTTGTATCCGGCTTATGTTTTCTTTCACGATCGATTGACAAAACTGCCGGTATGAATATAAAGTCAGTTTCAAATTATAAATATTAATACTTGGCTTCAAAGGTGAGGGAATTAGAGCGAATGAACCGGCATTAGATTCGGGGACGATTAATTCAGACATTTTGTTTTGTTTTATACTATCAGCCCCGAAGCCCTGAAAGAAGTACTTAAATATATGAAAACTGACGTATAACGAACAGTGAAAATTACAGAGGCGAATTTCAACGAATTTGAAATGCTAAATTCCGGCTATTAGTCTTTCTTCTCAAGTGGGATTGAAAAAATTTATGCAACAAAGCAAAAAACAAAAAGAAATTTTGTTTTAACTTTAAATGATGCTTTGAATTGTTTTCTTGCCCGCAAGTCACCCAACCATAACAAGGGTATGAGGGCTACCAAAACCGATCAAACCTTTAGTTTGATTGGTTTTGCATTATGATTGTATGAGACTGGCATTAAGGAAATAAAAACTTTGACATGCCGGAAAAATAACAAAGACAAAACTTTTTCAGTGGGAACAATAGTAGCGTCTTCCTTCTTCCAAAATACCACCAAAAATTTGGAAAATGTTAAACATAATTATTTTTTAATTTTCGAACTATATACATAAATACAATTCTTCTTTAACAAGTGCAAAAATGTTAAAATATTTGTTCTCTTTACATGAAATGAAATGAAATAAGTTGAAAGACTGCTACATACATTGCTCTGATCATTATTCAACTGAATCGTAATTATTATTATACTGATTGTAACTTTTCCATATGTATTAAAATACAAATGATGAATTTAAATACTAAATTAACAATAACAGTCAACTCACTATATGATGGCCACAGTTAGAACAGGTCTATCTATCCATCTTAAATGTCTGTCTTAAGAGGAGTTAAGTTATAGTTAAATGACTGTCAAACCCAAAAAGTAGGTACCCATCTTGTTACAGGAGACAGTTACCTATATGCAATTAAATGATCAAAAGTATCCCAACAATTACAATGTAACTACAAGTAATTAATACCATTCTGACTGCAGCAGGAAAAAAGGCTTGAATAATAATAATAATAATATTATTAATGCAATGTTAATTCCATTCCTTATTCCTGTCTCTAATCCAGAGGTAAAATTTACAGCCTGTACAGTGCATTCTCTTTATAATTTAAGTACCAAGGCTTCAAAAACATGGAATTACTGTTTCCAATCAAATTCTCCCAGCGTCTCTAATTATGTAATAAGTTTTAAGCAATTACTTTAAGTCTCAGTAATAAATATGTACTCTCCACCAACAAAAAAAATACATCAAACAAATTTATGATCATAATCCTTTTTCATGTATGATAATAGAATTTTACCCAAAATGAGAATTCAACTCATTAATAAGCTGCTAATGACTTAATAAATTTACATTTATGATTTTGTTACTAAGACATTAGTCACTTAATTCTGTCTGTTAGGAAATACTGTGCATGCTCTCAACTTGTGAAATATTAGGTGCACCTAAAAGCTCATGTTGAAGTAACTTGTACATTAATTTTATAAATACCAAGTTCCAAGGAAAATGTTGTCAACTGCAGAGCTAAGCTCTGATAAATTTATAATGAGAATCTCCAGGTTTCTGGGTGACCCATATCGTAGAGACAATGCTTGCAGGAGGTATGGCCAAGTGATCTGTTAGCATGTTAGACTCACCATCCGGTGGCCTGAGTCCAGCTCTGACCACCAGCTGAATTTGTTTCCTTCAAGTCTCAGGATGAAATCATTGGTCATGCTTATAAATAGCCACCTGGCTGCCTCCTAACAGTTGTTTTGTTTTGTTTTGTTTTTTAAATTCTGTTATGTTCTATTTGGATCATATGTTAAAAAATTATTAGAGCAGAATGCCTGTGATCTACTTAGCTTGAGTACCTAAGTTCAGTTCCATTTTTTTTTTCTTTTTTTTTTGTTCATTTCCCTTTATTTGAGGGCAATATTTTATAAACAACTTTAAAGTATGGTATTTGTTGGTATCAAACATATTATAAGGAAGATTTATTTTGTATCGAATATGTGGCTATTAGTGATGTCTTCACCACCAAGAAAATGAAGAAAATAAAACAATAAAACGGGAATATTAAAATATAGATGTTGCACTGAAGTCACAAAGAACTTGAAAAGTTAACATTAAAGACAGTGATAATGATGATGATGACTTAATGAAAACAATAATGAGAATGATAACAAAAGAAATCCTCAGTGTGTTATAAACAAAATTCAATTCAACTCAATCAGCACCTGAGATGCTGTTAAAAAAGAAAATGTTATTATTAATTTTGTACCCTTCATTATACACATTTTATTTCTTTCTTTACCCTAATTTGTTATTTTTTGGTGTGGTTTCAGTTCACTGTGTTTGACTTTCTATCATTAGCAAACAGCTGTAACAACTTAAAAAGCTTTACTAAGCTTCCCACACTGATAATTGAAGAACTAAACAACTGACCAAAACTGGCTTATTAATTGTAATATTAATATTGTCGTTGGCAAGAATCGCAAAAGCAATTGCTGACTCTAGTCCCTTTAAAACATCTTCATATATAAGTGTATTAAGAGCACACATTCTTCTGGATAATTTTTTTAATACAGTCAAATAAGGATAAAGGTGTCCATTGCACTCTACCTACAGCAACAAGCACTAACTCAGAATATTAATTGTCTTAGCTTTTATCAGATATGATACCACTTTCTTGGGTCTTTACCTCTGTGGAGCCTTGATATTTGTCTCTGATTTCTTCTAGAAGCCTAATCAAGTTCTTTAATCCAAACAAATATCCTGAATCAGGCCCATTGCGCACAGGATCCCCAACAAAAACACCATATGTTGTGTGAGCAAAATCAATCATTCGCACATCCACTTTGCAAGAATGATGGCTGTTAAATTTGCCATTCTTGTTTAAACTACAGGAGCTGCAACTTCTGTTAAAATTCTCCTTTTGTCTATTGGTGTCTTGTTCTTTTTCTGTATTACAACTGCATTTCCTTTGCATGTCTCCTTCGTACATGAGGAGTAGAGAACTTGAGTAGAATCTGTATGAATTTTGCTTCTCGATAACTTTGTACAATTTTCGGAGTTTATAGAGTAGAGGTTCTATTAACTCCATTCTAAACTGTTCTCCATTGTGCAGAAAAGTCACAAGTTCTTCTCTAAAACCTTCTTCACATAATTTCAAGCCATAGTATTTGTTCCGACACATAAACCTGCCTGAACCACTGTTATACACCTAGAAACACAACCCAATGAAAGTCAGAAACATGACAGAGCAGAAGATATAACTTTCAGATAAAATAATTAACTTCTGTTAGAACCAAATGTTGTTAAAACTACTGAAGGAATCTCACGTTAACAGACTTTCCTGACTCAGAGTGCCTCCTGAGAAAACATATCACAAAGGGTACACAGCATAATACCTGCATTCCACCAGCTCTAATTCCAAGAGTCTTAGAAGTCGACTGCTCTGCTTTAGCTATCTGTCTCTCTCTTTTGTCACTTGGTGCATCATCTCCATGATGTCGTGTTCCCATTTTCAAATCCAAAATACAGGGAGTTGAAAATCTATGTGCAACATTCTCCAACACAATGAATGCTAATCACAGTTAAGGTCAAGATAGAACACAATACTGGTACAGCACAAATACCCACAAATGATCTAATAGATGCTGGGGGCATTTATTTAATTTTAAAGGTCCAAGAGGTGGGGTTTAATAGATAGGAAGCATTTAAATAGAGAGAGGTGTTTATACCTATTTAACAAGCTCAAAAGAGTAACATGCTTTTGCCGAAAATAACAAGACAGTTTCAAAACAGCGGAATATCCAGCCTATCAATTGCTCCATCTAGGCCATCTAGAGATCCACATTTCTCTTTCAAATCTCAGCAACGATGTTAGAACCCTCGCTCAGCATCATTGTGTTGTCATCATTAGTCTATCCATGCTTTCTAACTTGCCATTGAATGAACATTAAAGATACAATGTGCAAACCCTTATTAATCATGATCAGGCAAGAAATTGAGTGAATAGAATGATCTTTTTTTATGCTTTTCCCCAGTATTTTAGAATAATTGTCATGGTGGGCTCTCAGAGAGAGGGGTCCAAGACAAACTTAACATTGCAGAGGGGGCATTTATTAGATAGGAGGCATTTATTTGAGAGTGTATTAGCTCTGCATTTACAGAAATCAACATGATTACCCAACAGTTGCCATCTCAAAATATTAATTTCCTGGCAGCTCAAAATCTTTGTGTTAAACTTAATTACTTAACTCAAAGTGTTTGGTCAGGAGTAGATAAGCCAAATATCACAATATTGAAAGCTTAAAAGGAAAAGGATACTGTGTGTTTTTGAAGATGATCCCAGTTCTCTCATTCTGCTCAACTGTTCTTTGTGACAATGTAAACTCCAAGGGTTAACTCCAGCACTCCCTAAAACAAGAAGCAATAGATAAGTACACATGAAAGGTATACAATCATATACCCCAGAACTATCTTAGCAAGAAAGAAAATAATCAATTCTTATAGGTGACAGGGAGAAATAAATGTTGCCACATGTAAATAATGTATATAACAAGCTATGCAAAATACAAATTTCACCTAAAATAGAAAAATGATATGATCCATTCCAAAAAAACAACAGTTTACAATGTATATTGTAAAATAGTGTGAAGATTATTTTCCAACCACTTAGAAATTATTTTCTTAATTATTCATTGTCATTAATGCAAATAATTATGCAATACAGTATGGAAGCACTCAGTACTACCATTAAGTGTAGTTCCCACTGGCATAACAGCTTGTACAATAGGGTTTCTGCTGTCAGGCCAACCATGAGAGACCGTATCTAAAGAAGTAAAATACATGGTTTGTTCTAATTTCTTATAACCAACAAGTTCTCTTCAGTACACCTCCTCAACCATCTAAAAACCAAACACATGGGGTGTGCAAGAAAAGCTTTAAATTTTCTACTTTTTATTACTTTTTCTACTACGCAATAATTTTTTACTAAAAAAAGAGACGCTTATCTGTTAATTTACGAAGACATTTGAGCTATCCTTTAGAGAACGTCTATTACAGTGTAAGTTTCCATCAAATTTAACAAAATCTTGACTAAGGATTCTGGTTAGCCACTATCTTACACATCCCAAATATTAACTGCAATAATTCAAGAAGAAAAACAAAGGAATTCTTAAATGTCAAAGAATTTTGAATTTCTTCAAGAATTATTAAATTTTAATCCATTTGTATATCAAAAACTCGACACAGTGTTTCATCAAATATCCAGGCAACTTGATTCTTACGCTTGATGTTTGGTGTCTGGAAATCAGAAACCAACACTGAATCTCGTGTTTGATATATCACCGCAATCAAACTAAATCACTATACATCCCACCTGATGAATGGTCTGGCATATCCCCTGCTTCAAACAATCCATCTGGTCTTGTATTCACCAATTCAAGTTTTCCACTTTGAAGGCGGACCCTGAAAGACACATGTGCTGAAATTTAGGAGAAAGAACAGTGCACACTCAAGTTGTAAGGCCTTTATTCAAAGACTACTGTTTGTTTACCCCACTTGTGCTTGGTGAAAGATACCTCAATTTGGTTCCAACCAGAATGTAGTCTGTGAGGGATACACGTAGCTGTGAGAACTAATGCTACTCAAACATGAGATGGTGTTCTAATATCAAGAGACTGAGAAGTCAACTTATGAATTAAGAAAACAACAGTGAATTATGCATATCCTCTGAATATAATGAGACAAATTGGTAAGATAATAGCAGGCGTTTTTGGAGGAAATGTTGTCTGCAGAAAATACTATAGTGTTTGAAGCACTTAATGTAAAGAAAAAAAGTTAAGCATTACTTTTGAATCAATTTAACAAATAATTTGTTATTGATTGACATCAATTTTCCATGGTCTGTACACTTGTCAGCCATAGGAAATCACATCAGAATCTTCAAAACTCAAGTAGAACCCAGAACCACAGGAAACTGGTTTCAATGCAAAGATTTGAACATCTTGATGTCATTTCTATAGCCTGCGTAGCAAGCGTTTCCTCGCGAGGTTCGTCTAGAAAGCTGGGGCAAGAGCAAAAAAAAAAAAAATGAATGACGGGGGAGGGGGAGGGGAAAGAAGGAACTGCTTGCCTGCAAATCCCACGATTTTGAAAAACTGCGTTCGCCCACGAACACAGCCTCTGATTGGCGCGGTGCGGTTAGTGTTGATTACTTAGCATTCGAAACATCAATCAAACCAGGTATGCTTTGTTTTCGTGCGCCACAGATCTGGTCTCATCTGATTTGTGCTCGCAGATTACAAATGCTTTGGACTGATATTTACTGGAATTGTGTTTGTGCGAAGGTTTATGAGATCAGAGCCTTCAAAGTATAATTGGAGATCAAGCAGTGGAGACTAGGGAAGGCCAATTTATTGAGAATGACGGCGTGCGTATCTGACTGGAAAAAATGGACTGTTTGTTGGAGATAACATCAACATAAATCAGAACATCGGTACTTGACACTAGCTGAAGCCGCCATGGACAAGCGATTTGTCAGCTTTTTGAAATGAAAAGATTCTTTTTGTTTATTGGAAATTTAGCGGCATCTATTGTAGAGAACGTTTAGACACAGGCTGAAGAGCAGCCGCTCTGCAAAACTTATACCCGGCGGAGTGAATTGTTCCGGACAAATCATTTTTGACGTATCGACAAGGTTTCAGACGAGGTAAAGCCACGCGATAAAAAACAAGAAATTCAGCAGCAATCGCTCATGGTTTTAACTTTCTTTTATTGTAAATATGAATGTATTATACAGAATTTTTAATATTATCTTAAAAATCAGATTTTGACTTATTATCTAGGATTCATTTGTAATTTTCAAGTATTGTAAAGTTTTTGTAAATAATTGCGTAATTCAGCCTTTGGCTGCAATGCAGTTTTAATAAACAAACTATCTTTCTATCTAACTATCTATCTAAATCTTTTTTATTACAGTTCTTGCAATCGCCTGCAACGTGTTCTATTAGAGAACAAAGTAATTTTACAAATCTGGTAATCCAGGGGTAATCTGTTTGTTATGTTTCTATTTTGACGAGCTGTCAATTTACAAATGAACCCAACCGTGAAATATCAAGGGGCGTTTTCCAGAATCGTGGGGTTTGAGGGCAAGCGTTTCCTCTTCTCCCCTCCCCCTTCAACCTTTTTTTTTGCTTCCGCTCTAACTTTCACGTAATAACTCGATTGGAAACGCTTGCTACGCAGGCTATCATTTCTATGGTGGATAAGATTACAGACCATGGAAAATTGTTGTCGATTTGTTTTTACAATAACATTGACAGTTTTGACATCCATTTCTATTGAAGTTTCTTGGAATAAAAAATTGTGCCACCATCATGTCACACATGTCATGGACTGTCCTCTTATCAAACATAGCTCTCAAACAATCAGGGTGCCAGAAATCGTTTATTTATTGTAACAATTTATATTTCCTACCTTACAAACTGTTGCAAGTTTTATCTTACATGTATTTACCTGTGCAGGCCTTTCTCTGGAGTTGAATCTCCCTCATCTTCCCCACTGCTACCATCATTGTCGGAATTAGTGATGCAGAATTTGGTTGAGCCCTCCTTTTTTTGGCACTCTAAAGCCAACTTGTCTGGGTGTGCAGTAAGATAAATATAGCCATCTTTGTCCTCTTTAACACTTACAAAAACCACTCCTGTTTGTAGTAGCAGCAACATTTTGTTGTCACAAAGACATAATTGAAATTTTTCATAAGCCTATTTATTATAATTTAAGCAATAGATATTTTCCACCTAAGATTCCAGGGGGCATATACATGAAGTTGAGGCACAAATGGACAATATCATACAAAACACTGTATTTTGTCCACCCGATAACTTTGACACCACAATGCAGTAAAGGGTCTAACCCAGAACATTGTTTGCAAAAAACAATAAGTAACTCCGTGGTCAGACTATCCTTTAGGAAACACAGAGAATTTATTTTACTTTGTTCCAATATAATAAAAACAGTCTCCAATACATTTAAATTTTTAAGAAGAATTTAATTTTTAAATTTTGTGGAAAACAATGACCACAAAAATGTTATTTGCATCATGCAAAAGTGGTAGAGGAAGCCAATAATTTATCATTCATTAATACAAAAAGAAAGATGAAGATATATAGCAGATAAAAAGGGTCAAACAAACACATTCCTCGGATTTAGCAATACACAGATGATCTTTCTTGGTAGACTGCAGTGGAAGAGGGAAAACAAACCAAAGATTGCATGACAATAGCCTTTATGCAAATAATTTTTTAAAATTGTAGGCAATCAGCTGAACCAAATAAACTGATTCATGATAAATTGCACTTGATTCACAAGTCAAGCATGTCATGTACGGCAACATTCTGCGATGGGTACACTTTAATAAAAAGAATAACGAGAGTAAAAGAATAAAGTGCGCAATGTGTACAAGAAGATTTTTTACAGGGATCTTTTAGCATTATTGTCAAGTGGAAAAAAGATAGGCCTAATCACAAGTTCGCTCGCTTATAACGGTCAATTCTTTCTTTGACTTAAGAAACAACAACAACCGATTTTGGTCATTTTCACCTCGAACATGTGTAAACACGATCTCTATGTAAGGCGTTGTTGACGATTTTGATTTGAATCTGGCTTTGGGTTGTATCAAGTTTACATACCCAGTTGGGGGCGACAGTCTCGACGAAGATTTCTCACCCACAGAATTTGTATGTCCAATAACAAAAAGCAAAATGCAGGTTCTCAGGGGCTTAACAATTTTAGAAGCACTAACATATAAATCTATTGTAAAATACATTGGTTTTGCAGAATGAATCGTTGTATTCTAGAAAGGATTCTCCTGCGTTAACAAGTATCCCTAGATCTGGATCATAACTATCGAGGGAATTACGACACGTTGGGATGAAACTCATAACTCGACAGCCATTTTTATTTCAACCAAAAAGCTAATTAGGCACGAAAGCAAGAAATTTTTACATTTCTGGTACTTTTGAGCCTTCTGTCCTGACATACAACTTAGACAGTTTTATTTTCCGGGCGAGAAAGATAGTCGATTAGCTGAGAATAGCCGGTTTTTCGTCGAAACGAAATTTGCAAGAAGAAGAAAGCGTTATTTTATTCTATACGTACCTCGGTATTCAGGAGTAAATGGTCGCATTTCTGGAGGCTGTTCCTCGTAAAATCGATGTTCCCTTTGCTTTAAGGGCTTGCAAACAGATACATCGTCAAATCTCATCATGGAGCAATGGCCACCGACTTGGTGGACAAACGGTTCTAGAGGAACGAAATCTCGTTTCGCTACTCGGTCGGGCATAACCGCCATGAAATAGTTTTCAGGAACAAAATTTGTAATCGATCAATAGTGTCACTTATACAATAGTGTTACTTCTTTATAAAGAGGGAAATGTTAAAGGTTTACTACAAGACCAGAGGAAATGCTAAGTGTCTCAATTTTCTTCACTGCTGTCACTAGACTTCACAACAATAAACCCGAGCGTTTATGCAACGACGCTGGCAACAATTTTTTTCCTCCCTTTTTACCATGACGTCACCGAATAAAGATCACGTGAATAAAACACGCTTAATTGATTGGATGACGCTGAGAAGCGAAAACACTGAAGACGTGCCATGACTTGGCACCTTGCCTCATGAAAATAAAGAAGTGAACGCGCCTTGTGAACAAGGAAATATTTATTGCATGCTGATCGAAAATTGGAATCAAACAGCTGAAAGCTAAGGAGTAGCCTGATGGGATCGGACGTCACAAGCCCTTAAAACTGAATGCGTGGAGCAAGAGACGTGTCAATGGCTGAAACAAGACGTTCAGATCTTCAGGTTTATTACATAACGACTTTGACATTTTCTCCATTTCTCTTCCAAAATTCACCCTATTAAGTTCAAGGTCAGGCACGCAATAATCGGTCACGTGATCAACTTTCTGTAAACACGATCGATATGCTGTCAAACCCCCCGTAAGCGAACCGCAGGGGGAACAGGGGGTCTGTTCCGAGAAGATGTCCAGGTACATCTGCTTTATGGAAGATAATTTATTGGATGCAATGTCTAAGTTAGGATATGTGTAGTTCCGTGTTGTCACTAAAGTGTTTCATTTGAGTATAAACACAGTGAACACAGCGAGAAATAGAGATCAGAAAATGGAGGTAAAAAACAATGGAAAATAATTAACCGTCAGGCCCAAAAAGTAGTCGCGGTCGCTTACAGGAGGTGGTCGTTTACTAGAGTTCTAACTGTAAGGCTGTGACTGTTACAGTTTTGGTGTTTTGGATGGGTGGTCGCTTATGGGAGGTCAGGAGGTCACTTACGAGTGGTGGTCGCACATGGAGGTTCGACTGTATTGAAATTCTAACATGACTCCAAGGCTTTCTGGTCATTTTTCTATATTTGGTCTGGTTTTCTTTGTACTCAAGTCAGTCTTTCGGAAGTGAGTCAATGATTTGCAATTTTGACCGTAGAGCCTCGGAGTTGTGTTAGAATTTTAATATATCGAACGTGGGCTATTCAATTAACCCGCGTTCGATATACAGTGAAACCTCTCCTTTGAGACACATCAAGGACACCACCATTCAGGGGACATAAGATTTGGTCCGGGGGGGGGAAACCTTATAAGAGGCTAATGAGGATGTGACTCTGGATGGGGCTGCATTTTCACGACTGGATTGACTAAAATTAGGTCGCATTTTCAATAGAGTGACTAGAATGGGGTCGCACATTTTCGGATTTTCTGGGGTAAGACAGTTCTTCATATTTACGGTTAGCAAACGTACCAGAATGTTTGTACTGCCGATGAAAAGTTTAGTGTTCTTCATTCAATCTAAAACATGGGTTAATTCATAGAAAATAGAAGGTAACTAAGTTGGGATCGCGAAAATTACACATTTGCCGAAAAGTGACTAAGATGGGGTCTATAATTGGCCATAGTATAGACTATAATGGAGTAGGGGCTCTGAGAGGCAAGCGGCACATACCCAGCAAAAATTTACCCAAGTGACCCTCCCCCCCGGGATTTGGTCCCGGATAAATTCACATAATCTTTGTATCAATGTTACCTCTAAGGAAGGTACATCTCTATTCAGGGGAAAGGGACACTTTTTCAGGGTCCCGAAAACTTAGCCTGCGAAAACATGAAAAGAGCGAGGACAAATGGATGTTTTCGCAGGCTACCGAAAACTGGGTTTAACCTCCAGTCAAGGGAGTAGCAATCAAAAGTATGTCAAAAGTGACTGACCACAAAAATCGTCGATAAGTATAAGTGTTCGCTAGTCACAATGGGAAGATCTTTCAAAACGTGAATTAACTCACTTCAATCAATGTACTAACATCGCAGAGGTAAGTTAATCGTGACTTTTTATACATTATCTAGCTACTACAATGCCGCTGCAGCAGATTTCGTAGACTGCAAGAGCAAGAGACCTTTTTCTGCTTTTTCGGCTCTAATAATATTATTTTATTTTTTGGTTAAACATTAACAAGAGAGAATGATCTAAGAAGATGGGAGAGGGAGAAATGGCCCGAAAAAGTAGGTAGGGGGGAGAAATTGGGCCGAAAATGTAGGGGAGGTGGAAGAAATGAAATGTTGGGAGTGGGGAGATATTGACGAGAAGGTAATGATTAACCTTTTACCATTTTTTTTTTCAACCCGCATCACACACGGCGGCTAAAGACAGCAGAGGTTGGGAAAAAGAAAACCTGGGTCTTAAACAGACTCACTACTGAACTGAGTCCTGGAGTCCGGGTGACTAGTCAAAACTCAGTCGTTGAGTTCCCCGACCTCCCAGAGGATCGAGTGATGCTACTTTTTAGGTAGACTAAGAGTAGTCCCCATTTTTCCTCAGGGATAGTAGAGCGAGCGAAACGCGAGCGCGCGTGAAAATCACCCCGCCGCGTGTCACCTTTCAGTCGCGTGAAGTGATTTTCAGGCGCGCTCGCGTTTCGCTCGCTCTACTATCCCTGAGGAAAAATGGGGGACCACTTGTAGTCTACTTTTTAGACATCAGGAAGACGGACTCAGAGAAGAGATTATAAGAGCAGGCTAGGGTCCTAACCAGTGTCAGGAACACATGGGCTCCTCAAAGTCAGCGTGACTAGATTTTACCGTAAAATCTTGCAACTTGCAACTTGCCTTTTCCTTGACTAGGGAAAGGCAAGTTGCAAGTTTGGGCCTGTTGTTTATAAGCGATCTGCGTATCTCACCACTCGATAGCCTGTTCCAGGCTCAGAGATAGTCGCGCCCGCTCAGCCTAGTCCCTAGGAGTTCTCTCTTGATCCGTGGGCGCACGCGAAGTCTAAATAAAACGGGAGGAAACTGGGGAGAGATGGAGTTCCTTTTTCCATTTTTTCCCGCCCACCAACTTTTCGCGTGCCTGTTACTTTCGTGTCTTTCCAACTATCTGAGAGCCTGGAACAGCCTAACCACTCGAAGGTTGAGCGTTGGAAAAAGATCTCACGCCAAGATCTCACGCCACCACGCCACATCTCTGATTCACGATACGAACACGTGTTTTACGTTTTGGCCTCGGTGAGTCAGTAACTAGAGACGAAAAATCGATGGGTGCTTAAAGACGGGAGGGGTTTAAAGAAGAAGGGACCCAACCAGGAGAAAGAAGGGGAAAGAGGATTATAAAAAATTGGAAAATACTGTGCAACGCAAAAGTCACGTTAATGATTTTTGCCAAGTTATTTTTCAAAATGTGCGTCGAAAGGGCACGAAAAAAGGGATTTATCTCTAATCGGCTCCTGATCTACGGTTCTTTAATTTTCCTTGTTTTGTAAAGTATATGGAAAATAAAGCAAGGGCCATTGCCACCTTCTACGCCTATATTTCACTATTATGTTCAGATTCACCAGTCCAGACCACTTTCTTCCTATTTGTTTAGCCGGCTTGTGTAAGAAACTTGTAAACCGCCTCATTTTAAGAACTGCACGGTCTCTGTCCTTCCTCCTTCAAGGCCCCTAAATCGGCCTTGCCTGCAAGGGAGGTAAAAATAGAGCAATGGAATACATTTCCATCGGTTTTCAAGTGTCTCTAGCAAAATGAGGCCCAACTTAATGTGTCGCCTTTTTGTACTGTCGGTTTGAGACTGTTTAAATCCCTCTATTATCCCAAAAGATCACCATCAACTGTTGTCATTTGCCTCACTGAAATGTGCTGATGGAGTACAGCTGTACGCCCTACACTACGACATCAGGAGCCCTGACGACACCCACCCCACCCCCAATTTAGCGCTCGATCGCCACGGTCTTACATCTCGGAAGTCTAGTTTTTAGGGCGGTCAAAACTCCCGTTTTCATTCCTACTTTTTCTGTGTTCGCAGGCTAGCCAGTCCCGGCTACAGCCGTTCCTTGGGTTGTCCCTTTGTTGGGAGGAGAGTTTCGCGACGACTCTTAAAACGGCTGTGAAGTTCTACTTCACTGAGATCTAGAATTTATTAAGATTTCGTGAGAAACTGATCACATAAAAAAAATGTCGTTCCATTTACTCTTATTTAGTTCCCCTGGTCTTTGACCGGTGTCCAATCTGGACCGGTCCCAAAAAGTGAACCGGATGTTGTTCATAAAACAGTTCCGGTCTCGTCAAATATCCCACAATACAACGGTGTTACTATATAAATCACCAATCGCCGCTTACTATTCATGTAGTCTTGTCATGGCGACAAGTCTGCATGTTCGTTTTCGGTGGTGAGTAAAACTTCTTTCGAATTGTCTTGTACCCAAGAGAATGATAAAAAACCGGGGAAATAGTATCAGAACGAAAGATGAGGATGGATACACGAGGAGAGCAGGATGTGTCTGCTTCAGAACTGATCAGGAAAAAGAGGTTCGACACATTTGGTTACTTCACATGGCAGAACACATGTCTCGACCGGCCGTCAGGCCAGACACTGTAATGCTGATGTTTGTTCATTGTAGGTCCTATTAATTTCAAGCTCTCGGCATCCTGGTCGGTGGGTTGTTCCATCTGGAGGAGTTGAACCTGGCGAAGAACCAAAAGAGGCGGCAGTTCGCGAAGTTGTGGAAGAAGTTAGTGACAGACTTTTTCGTTAAGCTGAGCTGCGTTAATAAGACAAAGCCTTATCACATAGGACTGTGTTTGCGTTTGGTTTTTTCTTTTAATTCGTTCAGGTTTCGGCGTTATCTGTTAACGTTTAGTCTGTTGTTTGATTGTGGTATTTCTTATCTCTAGGCTGGTGTTCGAGGCAAGCTTGGACGTTTTCTGGGCGAGTTTCAGGTGTGAATATTCCCTTTGTGGTAAAACAGTCGTAACCAATGCTTTTGTTTGCCTGGCCCTTTAGAGAATTGTTGTGTTTAGACTAACCTACCTTTCGCCTTTTAGAATGATGCTAACCAAAGTCGGACCGCTGTATATGTGCTTATTGTGACAGAAGAACTAGAAAGATGGCAGGAAGGTAGGTTCTGTTTATTACAATTCCCGCTGTTTATAGCGCAAAAGCATTTACGACTCAAGTTGAAAGTCGTCGAACCAGTAAAGTTCAGTACAATATTCTAGTGTTTCTAAAGCAACATAAGAAATATAAGCCTTATATTACCTGTTATCTTCTTCTTTCTTCGGAATATTCTTATCCACTCATTTTGAAGCTTTTCTTAAGAATCCAAACGCAAACGGGAACTTGCCAAGCGGTACGCAACACTGAGATACATCGTTTCTTGCTTTGCTCACGTGTATATATAGTGCTCGCTCTTTGGAGATCTAGCTTTCAGTACAAAGTACAACACATCTATATTTATATATTATAGCCAGTTTGTAGCAGCGAAATGTTATATGCGACTTTGTAGAATACGCTATGTCCATCGACACAAGGTACGAGCTGTGCTGTTTTCGAGCATTTATAGCTAAAATGGGGACGAATATTTAACTGTTTACAATGACAAAACTACTCTCGTCGTAAAATACACTGTATCTTTAGCGTTTCTGTGTATTCCTTCAGCGCGTAGAGAACGAATATTGATTCACTGCCAGATTGACCTAAGGTCATCCTTAAGAGAAAACTGTATAATGTTTAGAGTAATCGAGGAAGACATAATGCATTATTGATGAGCTAAGCCAGCCTTCGTTCCGTTAAACGATAGAAATAAAGCTTAATACTTTTACTGGTTCTAGAATAGTAATTATTGGAAGTGTAACAGGTCATCTGGTACTGTCTTGTGTCCTCGCCACTGTTTATTTCATCAGTATTCGATTGTATTGTTTGTCACATAGAATGTCCAGTTATGACTATTAATTATGTGTACACTGCCAGTGTTAATCTGTTCAGTTCAATTTTAGTCCTCTGTAGAGTTGGTGTCATTTGTTTTCTAATTTGTAAGTCCTTCATGAAAATAAAAAAAAATTGTAGTCAAGATCTGAAGCAAAATCATTATATGTGCCTTCCCTCTCATATGTGAGTCTCATGCCTGCAGACTAAAGACATTGATTTCACACATCAAAGACAATTTCTCAGGCCTGATTATAAAATCCGGAGGAATTAGTCTTTAACAAATGATTAACAATGAAAACTCAACTCAATTTCAATCCCCAAAAATATTCCAAAATGTTGACTATTCCAAAAAGTTGTTCCTCAATGTTGACTTTGTATTTTTTTATTGTATCACAAAATGTTAAAATTGTTGCCTTTTAATTAGCTTTGGAAATGTTAAAAGGTCATTGGAAGGTTTTAGGACATGTTCGACAACATTGAGCAGTCTATGGAAAATCTTAGGAAACCTTTAGAAGTTGCCTGGACATTTTCAGAAATACCAGTCATGACAAGGTGTTAATCTCAAGCATTTGATGTAGAAAAAGTTGGCAGGTGTACAAAATTATGGAATGAGACATTGCTCACGATAACACATGCCAGAAATAGCACCGTTCAATGTGTTTTAGGGTGTTCATTCAGCATTAAAGAGATCGGAGAATTCTTGGTTTACAGTGCAGAATTCTTTAACTAACGTTTGGTAGCTAATACCCCGCTAGCAGAGGCTACATTTTCACTGTGTGAGCTGTCATGTTCGCTGTGTGAGCTGTCATGCGGAAAGTAGCCTTTGCTGACAACCGTTCAAATCCGTCCAGAAATCTGGACTAATAAAAACGGGTTTTTTCCTGTTCTTGACCAGTTTAAAGCATTGCGTGAGTCTTGCGTAGCAGATCAGAGTTTTATTCCCGCAAAACTCGCTCCATTTGATGACAGACCTGACAATTAATTTTGCTTGCGAATCGCATGACGAATTTCGCGCATGCATGATAGAAAATTGAACGGTTGTCGCCAGAGGGTACTTTTCGCACACCAGCTCACACAGCGAAAATGTCCTGTAACGTTGCATCTTTCTTCTTTGTTAAAAAGTTTATTTCAAATAGTAAATACACAGCTACAAAATAAATTGAAAATGAAATGAAAGAAAAACAGCTAATAATAATACAATACATATCTGTCTGAATTCATAAAACGTAGCCTCTAGGTTTTTGCCTGGTGCCGGGCACAGTCTGGCTCCAGGCCAGTGCAGTCTCCAAAAATGTAAGGGCTTCGGCCTCTTGGTCAGCACAGGTGGATAGCCCAGGGATTGCCCTAACAGTGGATGGGTGGAGCAGGCATGGGAGGCAAAACTAGTGGGGTAGGGAGGGGGCTATTTTGACACAACCCCTTCAGCGAGGAGCAGTTTTTACTGAAGGCTTTGACAGGCAAGTACCTTGTGTTTACTTTGCCCTAGCCAGCTGAATCAGGCTTTAATCGCTGACATTTATTGTCAAGATAACTGCAGAACTCAGAGGGAGGTGCAGACAGTTACCCAGTGTCCTGGGTGGGGAGTAGGAAATTCTCGGTACCAAGGACATACTTAGCTGAGGACCTGTAGACACTCACTGAAGCCATGGCAACTTATATTCAGTCAGATTTACAATGACACTATTTTATATTTATTTTCTCAATTGGCTGAGAAATAAAAATAACAAAAACAAACAAAAGAAAATAAAAAAAGGAGAGAAACTGAAAAACGAAGACGCTAACCTAAAAAGTGAAACAGTACTAGCTTAATAGAATATGTATCAAGGGAGTTACACTAGCATTCACTAATTAAGAAGTTTGGCCCATGTTTTTTCGAATTGGGCTGAGCAGTAAGATCTAAAAGCTATGAGTCAGAGAATATTTTATTATATTTAAAAGGTGCAATAGAAAACTGTCAAAGTCCAGAATGCTGCCACGTAAACTTGTTGCCAAGACATGATACCTGGGGACAATCAAACAGTAGTTAAGAACTTCCCAGTTATTTGACTTTTTGTGCCAACCGTAAAAAGTAGTACTTTCAGCAAATTCAGTTTTTGATTAAATTTTTCTTGTCACCAGTTACAAAAACAGTTATCATTATTCCTACAGTATTGTAGTACTTTTAATTTTCATATGATGGTGATGGTAATGATATTGAGCTAGTATCCTTTTGGTTTATCAAGTATGGCTTGATACCAAAAATTTGGCTCATAAAGCCAGGTGTTCTTGTATTTCAAAGGAAAATAACCCAGATGTAGTACCGCAGTGACAATCATGGTAAATGTCTAACAAAATTATTAATGTTTTGGCTTTACTATTTTTCTCTCAGATGTGGGCCGCATTAGGTCATGGTTTTCAGTCGATGAAGCAAAACTTATGTTATCGGAAAAGCCATATCAGCGAGAGTATCTGTTAAAAGCTTGCAGTGGAAGGTGACATCACAGGCTGGTCTTCTTTAATTGACCTGGTTGAATTTGGCCGAAGATTTCCTTCTATATAATAATTATTATAACAGTAATCCAATAATTTAATAAGTAAGAACATAATATTTTTTTCTTGTTACATGTTAGAGGCAAAGAGTTGTATATTTATATATTTCTTAGCTGGGGTAGGGAAAGAGATCATCCTTGATCTGTTTAACAATTATTTCTCGAGCCCAAATAGGCTATTGACTCAGAGGCCATGAGGGCGAGAGGAATAATTGTTTTAGTAAAATCCAACTAGTTGGTAAAAAATATCGAGACAAAACAACTTGAGTTAGCAAAAGGTGATTCAGCCGCCATTGTTTTGGTTTTCAAAGCCAGCGCTTATTGCTACTAGTGGGTTATAACATATAGCCTAGTAGTAGCTCAACCAATCAGAATGCAGCATTGATAATAGACCACTAGTTGGATTTTACTAAAACTTAATATACCCATTCCTATACAAGGAAATGTGCTTTCAAGTCCTTATTATAAGTGTTTTATATTTTATTGTCAGTACTGAATATGTTTTCGTATCCGAGTCTTTTTATGCCTTGAGAGGGATTTGATAAATGAGTCCAAGTCAAGGCTAGTCAGCAGTGAAAGATCAGCTATAAATTAATAACTGTAGACTGTAAATTACCTTCGCTGACACATGATGCATACAGTATTTGAAACCCAAAATTAGAATTTATAGATCACTAAAATAAAAGTAAATGTACGTGTATTTTTGAGAAGTAGATAATGGGACTGCAGTGTGAAAAAACTTTCTCATAGTTATATGTTCTTCTCATGTATTTGATCAAAACAACCCAGAAGCTAACTAAGCTTTCTCTAACACAAACACCTCTTGGGCTTGTGGGTTTATTTTTATTTTAGATACATGTAGGTGTGTTGAAACAAGGCTGTGCTGTAAGGAAAATTGAAGGGAGCCTGTTGCTCTGAACCTGTAAACTCTAGGGTGTCCAGATTATGATTTGTACGAAAAAGCTAAGATTTTCTGGACGCCAAAGGCAAAGTTAGGCACCAGGGGCCACTGGGCTTTACTCGAGCACAGCCTTGTGAAAGATTCCAGAAGTAAGCATGAATCCCAAAAATGTTTTGTCAGTGGTCAAAGAAATTCTTTAAATCGTTATATTTAGAAGTATGAGAAAACTGTCAGACCGGGAAGCTGATCTTATTGTAATATCATTAATGTTCTATTAACTTACTAAACATAATTCAAAAACTTTTTTATAGTTTATTTGAAAGCTCCAAGCATTTGAAAACTGCAATTTGGTTCCAACTGCCAACATAGCTTTCTTAACATGTAAAAGCATTTTCAACATAAAAGCTCAAATTCTATAACTCTTGTACAATAGTATAATTACTCAAGTGTCATTAATGCTAAGATTTTGATTTGAGCGTGTACAAATTTCTAAAACATGCATTTGCATGGATGCAATAAGGGGGGGAGCCATTTGCCACTGATCACTGCAGATCACAGCAAACAAAGTGACTTTCTCCTAATTTGATGTCACATCATGAAAATTAACTTTGTTACTCTGATCTAGACAGAGTAATGTTGTTCTTTTGCTGCAATGATGTCTTGGTTTCTGAATGCTGAAAATTTTAGCCCTGCCTAGTGTCTCAAGTTTGTCTTGCTCACATTAATCTCCCTCTCCTCAAACAATCTTTACTCCTTCATCAAAATGCTATTTTGTTCATGTTTTGTACTGTAATTGCCAAACTTGTATTTTGAGGTTTCCTTTTATAATTTCAAAGCAATTTTGTATTTCACAAAATGGTAACATTGCTTCAAAGCAGCTGCTTATTTCCAGAACCATGAATTGCTTGTCAAACACAATACCCCATCGAAAATTTTTTTATTCATTTGAGATAAGTATCACTTGCCTGTGTTACTACATATCATAAAAGCATTAAATCCCTTTTATGAAGGAAAACAAAAATGTTTTTGGTATAGACACGGCTGAAGAATCTATGGCACAAACCCTACAGCACTGCTTTCAAATAGATGTTACATCAAGCTTGTGCTTTGCTTTTGGTAATATGTATTTTATTGCCCTTCCAAAATATTTCCAGGCAAATCAAAGCATAAAAATTTCTATAAGTAATATTTTTTGTTTGTCTGTTAAAGGGTTTTACCTTGTGCATCACGTATTAATCTATAGGCTACTTAGCTATACTTTCCTATAAGCTGTTTCTTTAAATGCCGTGCAAAGAAAGTCGTGTCCGATAGCCCGGGACTAGTGGATTTTGCTATTGGGCTAGTGATTTTTGTTCTTAACTTGCCCAACGGGCAAGTGCTGTTTTTGGGGGAAATTCAAATTACAGAAGGATTGTAATCAATCCAGCTAATCAAAAAGGGTTTAAGGGGTAGTTGAAATGACTTGTGGGCTAGTACATGCTAGGTAAAGCTTGCCCGAATGGCAGGCTGAAAAATGACTTTCTTTGCACCCTGCTTAGTAAGGTCTGAAATCCTAAAATGCAACCATTTATTTTCAGTAGCTATTGAGCCTTCTTTCCATTCTGTCTGGGCTTAAATATGATTTTCTAATTATTGCAATAACTTTACACCCGGAATAATGTCCTGCCAACTTGACTTTTAAACTCAAATGTAAATAGTTAAAATTACATCAAGGCACATATTCTCTTCACCTCTCTTCATACATTTCTCATGGCACAAGTGTGGAGAATTTGTGTAAACAACAAGCTGGTTTATGATTGTTACGTGCTACTGTTAAATGAAGAAGCAACATAGAAAGGGAAGTGGTCAAAGTATTGTACACAGACAGACACCATCACTACTCTGTCCATGGCCTAGACTCACTGGTGGTGTTCCTGTGTGCATCCTTGCTCCGCTTAAACATATGGCATCTCCTCTGCATACCGCCACCCCTGGTTTAGCAGCAGTAGAAACCTTGGTGCAGTTTTTCTGATAGATGTTGGAACGTACAGAACATTTTAGTTGTACATGATTTTTTTGAGAGTTTTTGTGGACAATTTGTCTTGTCCACTTCCCTAAGGGTAGATTTCTTTTGGTGACTGTTTGAGCTTAAGTGAAGGATTAGCATGGACTCCCTAGGGACAGCCATTTGATATTTCTTGGGGGTGGGGCTTGGTGATTTGATTTTGGGAACAATTTTTCCCAAGCTTATTTCTCTGATTGTCTGTTTTCTTCTTTTTTGTTTAGTGTAAGTATAAGTAACTCTAATTCAATATTTTTTCAATCACATTCTCTTTGTAAGAAAATTTTTCCCAAATCAAATGGTTCTTGGTTAAAGAGAAGAAGTTATTTATTGGCTTGAGTCAACCAATGATTGAAATGATCTTATGACTAATGATTTATATGATAATGAATATAATGCAATGTATATAGAAAGAATTGCCTCGCGATAGTCACTTTGTTATTTATCTTGATCAACGAAGTCTATCACACATATATAGCTTGATGATTTCATACTATGTTGTAAATTGGGTTAAGAATAGCAGACAATGAGATTAAATTAGGTGTAAGTTCATATTTATTGTGATGTGTGTTGTTCATCATCAAAACCAGATTGAGATGAAATAAACAGAGTGAGAGAGTCAAGTTTTGGTTTTGTTTTTGCTTTTTCTCTTCTAAATAATTATATCTTTTGGAACGGTTGGTCCACAAGTCAGTATCCGGATTTAACTTTTAAGCCTTGCAAGGTCTTTCCATTTATAAACCTAACCTTTCTCAATTATGGATATCAACCAGTTTCTTACATATGAAAATAAGAGACTGCTCGCACTCTAGTGAAGAATCCCTTACCCTCTATCAATCAGTCAATCAACAGGGACTGATCTAGGGGAAGGGGGCTGGGGGTGCCCAAACCACCCCACCCCCAAACCAATTTCTACATATTAAAATAAGACACTGCTGGTAGTCTAGTGAAGAGTCCCTTGCCCTCTAACAATCAATCAATCAACAGGGGCTGATCTAGGGGAAGGGGGCTTAAGATGACCTCTGGCTTTCTAATACAGTAATACATAATCTGCTGTTTGTTTGATATGTATTCTCGGCAGTTCACATTCCGTTATTTCCTAGTCAATGTTTACGTCACCAATCAGTTATGCCATTCCTTAGTAGTGCATCCCCTCTTAAGAAAAATCCAATTGTCTCCATGCGCTCGCGATTCTCCCAACCTCGCAGTTTGTGCGCATGGGTTAAGCCATTTTTTATGACGAAAAGCGAAGAGAAAAGACGGAAAGAGTGGATGACAGAGTGGCGGAGACCGTGATTAGAAGCGACGAGCCTCTCCCTGACGTATTTGTTCTTTTTTTGTTTTGTTTTGTTTTTTTTTTCATTCACACTTTCTAACATTCCCAAGTGAGCTCGTAACTAAGATAGTAGAATCTTCGGGGCATATTTAAATAAAGCTATATCATCGTGCACAGCTATTTCTAAGGGCGTGATTACATGGAGGTGGGGGACCCCAGGTAGGTGAGGTAACCTGCTTAGGTGGGGTAAAAGAATAACCCTCCTTTACATGCAATCTTACAACCCCGTCATCCCCGGCTGCACTTTCTCAAGATTATTGAATGGTCGCTAAGCACGTAACAAGAAAAATGCTGGCAAACCACGTGTTTTGAACATTAGTGCTCTTCTACACTCACTTGCTGCTCTTACTGCAACCTTCAGTGCTGTAGCTTTCTAAAAATGATGGAAAGCCCCCGCCAAAGTGAATTTTACGCAAAGTTGATGTATCACGAATCCTACCCTGACTAGGCCGGTTACCCCGCCTTGAAACGTTTACATGCCAAAATTAGACCCCGGCTGGGAGGGTACCCGGTCCGGCAGACCGGGCTACCGGCCTTGGCGGGTCAGCCCACCTATGACGTAAACGCGATCAAATTATTATGACAGATTATATGGACCGGCGGGTTACCCCACCTAAGCCGGTTACCTCACCTACCTGGGTCCCCCACCTCCATATAAACAGGCCCTAACTCAATGCTGTACCCAATTCAAACCATTTGGAAATAAAACGTTTTGTTTCAGGAATTTCCATATCATTTAAATGCCATATTATAATGCAAATACAATACACAAACAATCTTAACCCCGGGAGATTTGCATTGGGTACAACATTGAGTTGGCTTAATAGGTCTATTTGTAGTGTTGTGACTTGACCTTATATTTAGCAGATTTGTTCCTGTCTATCTCGCTGTTATTCCGCATCGTTTTTACACGAAAAATACAACAGCTTGAGTAGAGAAATGTGATAAATGTGAATCATTTTTCAATGTTTAGCGATCCCATAATACATTGCGTAGCCTGAGAACAATCTTAAAACTAAAAACGAAGGAGGACTGGGGAAATTCATGCAAACACATTTGTCGCCAAAAAGAATCGATCCTGACTGATTATCATTCCTTTCAAGATTTATTTGGAGCGTTTTCCCATTTTAAAGCTATTCATTTTTAGTTTTCTCTCTCTCTATAACAGTCGCAAAAGTTTATCAATGACTACTTTAATGCTGCTCATCCGGGAAATCATGGACCAGACCATGTCGACCATAATGGAGGTATAAAGCTGAAGCAAACTATTAGAAGCACGTGTGGCGCGGCATCAACAAGAATTGTGCGAGAAATTTACTCCTAACAGGTGTAGCATTGTTCAGGGGCACCCAACGTCAATTTTCGGAAAATATCTGTTCGGAAGACGATTTGAGATCTAGAATTTTCGGAACATTTGTCGTAAAATTTCTTGCTTGCCTTTTCGAACATCTAAAAAATGGTATAATTGCCAATTTTTAACGGATTTTTACCCTAAAAAAGTCACCTAGAATTTTCGGGAGCCTTTTTTCTGGCTGAAATTTTCGAAAAGGTAAGTTTTGATCCCTATCATTTTCGGATCACAAGACTTTCAGCTAGGAAATCCGAAAAGATGAAACATTTTTAGGGGATAAAAATATGCCTATTTCTACCGTTTAAATACTAAAATACGTTTAACAATATATTCTCATGGGGTGACCCTAATTGTTTTCAATGACAAACCAATTCCCATCATGGCTCTTGGACAAACTGATTACAGATATTCAAAACAACTGAAAATATATAAATAAACGTTGACTACAATTTTATTGTTTGTTCTTTACCCTTGCTCATGATCGAAATGAAGGAAACACTCACAATCATACACACGCCGCAATTCTTCCAACCGATGCTTTTAAACTCCAAATTTCTGCACAAAAAGGTGCGCTTCAAGTGGTCCTTTTTCTTGAGTGACAAGGAAAAAAATAAAAGCGCGCGACAATAGAGCTTATCTTTCATTTCTAACATACAAATGTTTTGCTAATTAAATTATTCGTTTAGCATTTGAACCAAACATCTTATTTGAATTTCGTGTGAATCATTCAGCGCTTTGGAAGTTTATTTATGGGAGGGGGGGGGGAACCTCTCCCGTGTGTTTGTAAACATTCCAGTACCAGCTCAAAGAAGAACGTTTTAAAAGCTTTTTTGATATCACGTTCTATCGTAAACAAGCCTGTAAAAAGATGTATCAAAGCCTGCCAAAAGATGTATTAAAGGAAACCAAAAACGTTATTTTGTACGAATATGGATCCGTGTGCGCACTTGCCAAAATGGTCACGCTACGCCCCTTGATAACTCCTTTAATGTTGTTGTTCAAGTGAAGGGATTTAGGCTCTAGCAATAAATGGTAGCCGCGTCGAGTGTTGATAAGAACTGTTTAATTAAGTGACAAGACCGGTTTCAGGAATCTAAGATGGTTTCCTCCTTCAGTTGCTTTAAAAGTTAGCGCTTGTGTGGTTGTGAGCAGAAGAAAGTGACTTTGTGGCTGAATATGTCCCTTTATATAGGTAAAAAAGGGACGCGCTGTTAGAGAAAGTAACAAATTTCAAGTTTTTAGGATTTCTATCCCGTTACTGAAGTTAAGCTTGAATTTGCGTGATCTTTTGTTAGCGGTATAAGCAATAGACCCTAAATGAACGCATGCCGTAAATTTGCCTTAGGATGATTGTTAAAACTGGATGGCTTTTACTAAGCAAGCCCTTCGAAAATGCATCTAAAAAGTCAACAATAAAGGCGAGTCTAATTTTGATTTTAAGAGACTCTGCAGTTATTGGAGTGAAGTTCATACGGTGGTAGTGTAGTTTTTACTGTTTTTAAGTCAAAGTGTAATTGTCACGCGACCTTAACCGTGTATAACTACTTTAAAAGTGTTGTTGTTCACTTTGAAGGGATTTAGGCTCAGGTATCAATAAATGGTAGCCCTTTTAGTATTTTAGTATTCGATGCATCGAAAATATCATGTGGCCCGTGATCGTGAAAAGGGAACCATTCCCCACGCTAGTTTCCTCCCGTTTTATTTTCGTGTTCGCACTTTCTCTCTTTTGAGCAAAATATTTGAATTGTTAATTTTTCTCGTTGAGTTTCAGCATTTTTTGGTTCTTTCAATCTAGATGATAATTAGTGTTTGATTATAAGAGAGTAGAATAAAGGCTACCAGTGATCGCGAACACTGGAATTTCATCGGCAATCACTGAGTGCTATTATTTACTGGCGTCAACTATTTCTATCACATTCCGCTGGTTTATTCTCTCAGAGTTGAATAAAAGATGACGTTAAAAGGTCGAAATTGCATTTGTAAGCAGTTGAAATCGCGGACAAATATTAAAGTCAAAAGTTTTTTTTTTTTTTTTTTTCTGTCAAAGTTTTTGAAGATCAGTTAAGTGTCATCGATCTTTGGTTTTTTGGAGCTTTTTGGTTTCTCCAGTGTCAGTGTTTCAGTCGAATTTCGAAGTTAAAAGAATTTTACCTTGCGTGAAACAAAGTTCAATTTTAACATCTGTATACTCCGAAGCCGGAGTTCTGGTTATTATCTGGCTAGGAAAGCTGATTTGTTCAGTGATACAGGATCAATTTTGTCACTGCAGATCCAGCTCCAACTGATCAAAGTGAGAAAACGACTGAGGCAGGAAACAGTGAAGAAGTTCCTGAAGCTGCTGAAACAACAGAGAACAGTACTGTACAGTTGACAAGTGAACAGCAACGCACATATGCTAATCTTCAGCCTATATTTCTAGCCATGGAAATGGGACAAGATGCAGTACAGGTTAGTCAAGGAGAGGAACAACATCAAGAAGCTACCGGCTCTAGTACTGAGGAGATAGAACACCAACAACAGCAGGCATTTATTGCCACTTCCAGTGAGCAGTTTACACACTCAAGCCAAGCTGCTAGCATGCTGCTTAGTAATGTAGTTACTACCTCAGGCACTGAACCGCCAGCTTCATTAGCATCAATTCTTCAAGATGTGGTATCTGGTATGCAGAGTGGTGCAGGATCTGTTCCAGCTGCTATAATAACAGATCCTAACTCTGGCAGTGGCTCTTTCCTGATTGTCAATCTAAATGTAGTGCCAATTGTGCGTCCTGTCCTTGTTTCAAATCTTCCAGCTGGAGGTGTTGGCCCAGGCGGAGCAGTCAGTGTATCTGCAGAGACTCTTCAAGTGTTAACTGCAGGTCTTCATACAGTTGATGATAGTTCAGGTGGTGGTCAAGAGACAGTCACAGTAGACGTTGGTGCTACTGAAGCTGAAGGTAGGTTTCTTAAGCATTTTTTTGGTGACGGAGGGATTTCTGTATGACCTTGAAAAATTGTCATTTGTTTCATTACTGAAAATATCAAAACCATGATTTTTTGCGTCCATTTTGCATGTCGATGGAAAAAAGGCATTGTTCAATTGTCCAATTGATCACTGAGTATACAGTATGTATGGATTAATTTCTAGAGTGTAACATTCATTTCGCAATGTATAATGAAAGGGTAAAAAACCTTATTTAAAAAACGCTCAGTTTCAGACAATAATAATGTTTCAGGAGTACCCCCGTCATCACTTATGGCAAATGTTCCATCCTGAAGGGGCTGGGTTATCAATATAATTCTCTTCTATTTTTCTTCTGATTTCAGTTGGGTTGGCGCGAAATATATTCAGATTATATATTCAGTGTAGAATGAGCACTGGGAACTTTTCTTTTCTCCAAATTTTATTATCAATGTCAAATCAATTAAAAGTGGGTATTTCTCTAAGTTTGTAACTTACATGTAAGTGCGACTGCTGCAACTGGCGAGTTACCAGTAGAAGCCACGGTTGATATTGGTGCTGATGCTGTTATCATGGTAGCAGGAGCACAAACTGTGTCTCAAGCAGTTACCCACAGTGGTACAGACTTGGATGAAGGAGAAGAGGCTGCAGCTGCCTTACAAAGTAAGATTATTAGTGTTACAGCTAGATGTACAATGAAATGGCCATGCACATGCTGTGTAGCCTTCGAATACAGCCGTTTCCTCTTTCTCCTCGCCGCTTGGGACGCTTCGCCAGGAGGAACGTCTGCGCATTTAGCGACAAAAATTTATACTGATGACGTTAAATCTGTCTGGAATCTGGTCAGGAGCTCTGACTGGTCCACATAGTAGTTATATTGTTCTACCTATTTTTGGAAACATACAAAATGCAAAAGGCCACAAAGGTCAAATGGGGTGGTAAACGTGATGAATCTCCTACAAAATAGTCAATATTCGTGGAATATATTCTTCTTTAAAAAAGGCACCTGAGTTTTGCTGGAGCTCGTTTGCAGTAGACCAAAAACTTAACCATTTTCAACCAGGCGAAACATAAAATCATAAATTCACATTTTGAACCCCATAACTACCGGTTTTATTATGTTAACATTGATTTACGTCATCAGTATGGAATTTATGTCGCTGAGGCATAGACGCCGTTCCTCCTGGAGAAACGTCCCTAGCGGCGAAGGGCATGTTGAAACGGAAAGTTGTTTCCAAGCACCTGCTGCTACGCAGGTTAAGTTTATTCACTCTCTTTTCTCACGAAAAGGTTCTATTATTGACTAGCGAACTTCAGAAAATACCTGCAGATACACCTTTCCGATTTCCGACTGCTACCTACTAACGGTAATCTTTTTAGCTACGGGTCCAACTCGCGGCTTGAAAATTATATGTTCTCACGTCCTAGCCTGCATAACAGGTGCTTTGTTAGCCAAGCGAGGCGAACGCGGCATTTTGCGCGAAGCGCGATACGAGAAGAGGAGAAAATTAAACGCTACTCACATCCAGGGTGTAGTGCAGCCAAGCATTTTACTTGGTCTGACCCTGTGTGACACCCTAAAGTGGAACGATAACACCAACGAAATCGTTTCCAAGGCGTCTAAGCGACTGCACATTCTCAGGGTATTGAAGCATGCTGGGGTCCCTCCAGTGGACCTTGTCACCATCTATAGCGCCCTGGTTCGTTCTGTCCTAGAATACTCTTCTGTTGTCTGGGCTACTTGCCTTCCTCGCTTCCTCATTGACCAGCTTGAAGCTATCCAGAAGAGGGCCTGCGAATCGTATACCCTGACCTCCACTATCAACAGGCTCTTACACAAGCCAACATTACCAGTTTAGAGGATAGACGCGTCCACCTGTGTCTTAAAGTGTGGCATAATATCAAAAATAACCCGGATGGCCAGCTGCAGCGCCTTCTCCCCCCCCGTGCGATCCGAATGCCACTCTTACCATCATAGGAACAGTAGCAGTGCTAGCCGCTTCCAGTATAGAACAAAACGCTTCGGTTCTAGTTTTTTCCCAGCAATGGCGAAAATTATCTAATCTTACGAGTCTAGTTATCTCTAGCATTGTCCTTTATCTATATCTGAATTGTAAATAACTTATAAATAGCCTGTAATCCCAGTCCCTCTGAAACAAATGTAATTTTATTTTTAGTTGTAACTTATGTAAGCACATTGTAATTCATAGTTTTTATGCCACCATGTGTATTTTAATAAACCATCATTATTATTATATTATTGTTATTATACCCTATCCATTAGCAAGTACCCTTTAAATATATGAGACTATACTGACTCAGCCCAGTATGGCCAGGCCGGATGTTGCAGTTGGTTTGGGGTAAAAACTGAGCCGAAATTTAAACTAGGCGTCATCAGTCATCTTTTCTCGTTCTACAAACAAAGAAATATGTCAACTGATAATAATAATAATAATAATAATAATAATAATAATAATAATAATAATAATAATAATAATAATAATAATAATAATAATAATAATAATAATAACTGAATGCCATTATTTACCCTCGGCAGTATTTGAAGCACTAATGCTAGTGGGGCCGAGCAAATGTATGAAACAAATAATTTAAATCAAACATAACAGGGTTAAGAATCCAAACTGGTCGGAGTTCGAATCAGTTGGTCATTTACAAGAGCAGCCGAGGATTTGAACTCGGGACTACCGTGAACAAATCCAGCTAGCGGTCAGAGCGGGACTTGAACTCGGAGCCTCCGCACTGCAAGTCCAGCGCTCTAACCACTCGGCCACGCTGCCTCCTCAAAAGGGAAATATAATGATACACACTTGTCTTGAGTTTAATATGTGTAATGTATTTGCTTTTTTTAGACAAAATAAAAAAGTGTAAGGCGAGGAGCGGCAGCAAATTAAAATGGTGCATCGGATGCAGGTACTGTTCATAAAAATTCATGTTTAATTAAATTCTTTCTATCCCTCTTGGCCGACGGTTTGTAGGTGGTGGCCAACGCATTTCGACTTGAATTAAGAATATAAGGCCATTTATTACATGATAAACAGACTGTCATCTCCGTTTGACACTCTCTCTTCAAATCTCATGTCCAGGAAACCACTATACCAGCAACTGTGATTCAATGATGTCCCACATCAGATTGTTTCTTACTCAGCTAACTTTCCTTTAATCGCAGAAAGAAAAAAAAATGCCAGCGATGGCCTGACAGACCCTGAGTGTATAGGTGAGTTATAAACATGTGTATAGATAACAATTAGTCGCCTGAGGCGACTAATTGTTTTAGTATAATAATTACATTGATGATTATTCGAGAAAATAAAACTATTGATCAATTTCCAACTCCTAAACATCAACAAATCTGGCTGCCATTTTGAAAACTGCTGGTCTTTAATGTTATAATCACCGCGCGGTGCTTATAGCGGGATTAAGCGAAGCCCCTAGCCAATCATAGCGCTCTATTTTCGATGATCATCAATGCAATTATACTAAAGGTGTATAGTAGAGGGCATAGGTGTGTACTTAACAATTTATTCCACGAGTGCGCGTTGGATATGAGATGGTACATAGCCAACGAGGCGCGTATAACCATTTCATATCAAACAAGTGCGATTGGAATAATTGTTTTATTTAAAAAGCTTATGAAATATTGAGAATTCTTCCCGACTTTATTTGTAAAGATAACCAATTTCACCTTGTTTTCAATTTGAGCAGACGCGTACATTTACCATATTTAATTTGGAGAGCATGGTAGAATGGCTCACATACCATGATGGTTAAGCCAATCAGAGCTCTGGAATTGCATTATCCAATGGTTCAGTTTTTAATAAAGATATTTATCCTATACCATAGAGAATACAGCCAATCAGAGAGCTAGAAACCCGTTTTTCACGAACAAAACCCGCTGATACTTGTGACCTCCACATTTTCAAGCCGAAAATAGAACCGGTAGCAAAACTGTTCTTTGTAACAAAACTTCCAGAAGCAGAACACCCGAGTTTTAAATACCATTCGGAGTTTTAAGTCAAAGGTGAAAGAGTAGTACAATACCGAACCAAACAGACTAAAACGGACAAAGGAGTTAAGGAATTTTAACCGAGAGAAACTGGGAAAATAAACCTATTAACAAGTGTAGCGAAGACCAAGATTGATCCAAATTTCAAACAACAAGCCTTACTAAATCCCTTCAGAAACTTTTCACAGCTCTCTTGCCATCTTCTTGAGGATGGGAGTAAAGTAAACAGAGGTGAATGCGAACTTAACCATTGTCAAGCTGTTGATCATTCGGGTAGTGTATGTAGTATTAGAAGTGACTTTTTTCGAGTTCTACTGTGATGTCTAGCGAGGTTTCTTTATTTTACGTAATGTTGCATGGGATAAATCAGTTATGCAATGCTTTCTGGTGGTATACTGTGAATATTCAACTCGTGATTTAATTTTTCTTTGAATACACATTCGCCTAAAGGCTTGTGTGTATACTTAGCAAAATCAAGTCACTCGTGGAATACTCCACAGTATACCACTTGAAAGCATACTATTGCACAAGACTAGTATGTATAGCATTACAGGTGTATAAGCTTAATTTACAGTGTACTGATTAAATAGTTGTCTATAGAATTGGTGTTTAAGTGAAAGTGAAATTCCAGTGGCGGATCCGGGGGAGGAGCCCGGGAGGGCCGAGGCCCCCTTATTTTTGGACCAAACTAAGGCCCGAAGAGCCGAAATAAAATTTATGGAGACCGCCGTCTCCCCCCCCACCCCTCCCCTCTTATCTAAGGGTCTAGATGACCGAGCCCCCCTTATCTCAAGGTCTGGATCCGACACTAAATTCTTATAGTGGGCACAAGTCCTTTACAAAGCCAAACGAAAAACCCCAGCCTGAAGGTCAATATTATAGGGGAACTCATGCAAAAATGGCCTTTTTAAGGGGGGGAGGGTACTCACCTATACATGTGTAATGACCGAACTTTATCATTCTCACTGTATTTTACCATTTTTGTCATTGGTATATTCTTAGCGATGATGACATGATATTAGCCTGTGTACAGACCCCTCCTCCCCTTAGTAATGAGGGGAAGGGGGTCTGTACACAGGCTAACATGATTTACACCTGTGTAAACTTGTACGCCGTTTCAATTACCCCCCGGCAACACCCCTGTCATGGATTCTAGAGGCCAAGTATAAATATGGGTGTGGAAAATAGCATCTTGGTAAGGCTCAGGAATTGGAGAATCAGGAGGCGTACAGCTAGCCTGCGAAAACATCCGCTTCTCCTCGCTCTTCGCCGATGGGGACAGCCTCCTCCTCAGGCGCTTCGTTTTTCGCATGGCAGAGGCGAGCGCGAAACGAGTGACTGGTGATGAACCGCAAGGGACCATGGGAAGGGTACAGACTCCTTCCCGCCTTCCTTTGCGCGCACATTTTCACCAAAAGAGAGACGTCTGGGTACGAGGCAGCGATGGGGACGTTTCGCGCGTAGGAACTCCTCGCGAAACGTCCCCGGCGGCGAAGAACGAGGAGGAACGGATGTTTTCGAAGGCTAGCGTACATCTCCACCAAGAATTTCTCAGAGTAGCCTCACCCCCCACCGCCGCCTCTCCTCCCCCCAAAAAGAATAAAAATTACAGTTAAAAAAGGTGTATAACCCCTAAACCCTAGCCTGAACTTCATCCAACTGCTGCGAGTCGTTTTCTCCTCTCAGCAACGTCTGTTACTGAGGGAGTAATAACGACTCGAAGTAATCGGATGAAATTCACGCTTCGTAAACCCACGTTTTATGCTATTTAGCATTCTTTTGATCTCATATCTCCTGACTTTACCTAGAACTAATTAGCACACCTAGTCGTACTTTATACTGACGGAAAAACCCAACTGAAGAGAGAAGACTGGGAATGGTTGTGACGTCAGTGTTCCATGAGGCTTGGCTACAAAATAATACAAGGAGTTGGAGCGAGACTACCGGCGGCGTTCCTAAATACAATACAACACTAAATAATGAATGATAATTATTAATGCAATGTAGTTTTTATTAATTTCTTCAAACTCTTTGGTAGATTTTGGCAATTTTTATCAGCATGATCAACGTTAGCTACATCACTGATGTTTTGTACGGAGGAGTAGACTTTAGTTTGCCTGGAAATGGAGGATGGGAGTGCGTGGAGTTCTTGACTTCAAAGCAACGAGTAATCGAAACAGTGGTATACGAAACTTTCACCCTTTTTGTTTTCTGGAAAATGCTTGGACATGTTTCTATCCCAAGAGAATTACCCGCTTATAGGGAAGGCACTGGAGTTGGAAAACGACTTCTCTTGGTCTTGCTGTGTTTAATTTTTGGGATCGAAATCGGTTTCAAGTTCGCCACCAAGCAAGTCATATTTCTTCTCAATCCTTGCCATGTCGTTACGGCTATTCAGGTAAGCTTAATTTCCATATTTTTTTCAAAGTTGAGTATGGGCTTTAACTTACATCTCCGGTCCTTGAAAAGAACGTTTGATCGCTCGACAAACGATCGCGCGACACGAGTGTCAATTGAAAATCACCTTTTAGCTGTTATTCTTGAATGGGCTAATATTGCATTTTAATTTCCTTAATCTCCCGGTTGAGGACTTACCTTTGCATCTTATCCCTGAAGACTTCCATAAAATGTGGGTCTACCCCTGAAGAATATAGCTGCTACCCCTGAAGAATATGGGTCTACTCCTGAATAATTTCGTGAAGAATTCTAAATGTTTATACTCTACCCTAAAGAAATCCTCCATTTTTCCGAGCGAAGCGAGGGCTCAAAATCGCGAAAACGATTTATAATCTTGTCGCGCGCGAAGCGTGTTGACCCATGTGGTCTTAGCTGCGTGCGAACTTGGCTTGCCCATGCCATCTATATATATTTGTTTGTTAGAATATATATATCACTCATTTCGGGATGATATCGGCATCCAGTGTGACATCATGCACCATATGTAGTTCCTGTTCATGGTTCTCCTTGTGTTTCATTCAAGTTTTATTTATCGTCTGTTAAAGAAATTTTTATACTATCGGTAAACCACAAGCAAATTCCTTCAATGCAAATGACCCACAAAAGCAAACACAGTGACTCTGGATTCAAAAAGTGAATACAAATCCTCACTAGGGAGAACTTCTCTGGAGCAACATCAGATCACGAAATGAAATTTAGCGCGAGCAACGAAGAAGACAACAACAAGAACAGAAACAAGAAACCAAGATCTCTTTGCCCTGCGAAGAAGCCATCAACAACAGACTGGGGAGACCAGGGGAGAGGCTACAGCGACTACAGACATATAAAGAAAGCTGTTTTTGCGGTATTTTTTCGCTGCCTCTATATTCAATTCAATTCAATAATTGCATTAAATTAATGCAGAGGGACAAAATACAATGCAAACAAAGTCCAGGAAGAGAAGAAACTGCAGACGCTTCATGAAAATGCTGCCAATACACAATGGATCCGCAATGAAAGTGATGGATCAGTTGAGGTAGTGCATTCCTGGAAGTTTGTGGTTGAAAATTTGCTTATATGTTCTTCGATGCAACGATAGGCAGTAAGAATATTAAACAAATTATCTGTAAAATGCATGTGAGCGATATGTTTCCAATGGACTGAGCTAAGAACAGCCTATCACCCATTTCACCATGAGCAACAACAGGTTCAGAGTGAGCAAGTGCAAAAGCTCTCATTGCTGTAGTCCACTAACAATAAATTATAAATATTTTTTCTCCAATAACCAGTGTTCACTTGTTGTTTTCACTTCAGCATTATTCCTGCCACTTTATCTCATTAATTTGATACCCATGCAGTATTGAAAACAACTATATCTGCATTTGAGGGCTATAGCATATACCACTATTGACACTCTTCACACATTATTTTAGTATTATTACAATGTTATTATAGGAGATGACACAAGTTAGCTGTTATTAAGCAAATGCCACCACATATTAGCCTGCAGTCATCCACTGTCATACCCTTTTTTGTAAAGAGCTTGCTTGGCTGGTGTTGTGGCCGGGGTTTGAACTCACAGCCTCCAGGGCTGGGTTGTTCAAAGCTGGGTTAAGATAACCCGGAGTTAGTGCGAAATTTGAATTCAGATTTGAAAGATTAAAAAGTAAATTCAGTTTAATTCTTTTTGTCTACAAGTTGATGATTGGAAGCTCTAAAAATAACAGAGAAAATTATTGGAGAAAATGCTTTTGAAAACAAGAAAAAGAAACCAGGGTTAAATTTAACCCCGGGTTAAGTGCTAATCGACCTTCGAACAACTGGGACCAGCTCAGCAGACCAGCGTGAAAAGGAGAGCTTGCAACAAGGTCTCAGGAATTTGAATAGTCAAGTTTTGAGTTTGTGCTGACTACTGAATAAAATCCGTGAAGATGCATTTTTATAGCATTAGCCTCTATAGCTTTTATAGCATGAAGTCTCTATATTCACATATAATTCCAGTGAGAAGAGCACCTGTGTAAAATGCTGTATATTCAGGGCTGTGCTCGGCCTCATGGGCCATTGACTAAGAGCCCATTCGAGCTTAACGAATAATTGTTAAGTATATATTTTTACAATATTTAGTCATAGATACTGATATACCTCCAAAGTGAAACGAATCATGCTTGACTGGTATTCATGGAAATTCATACCGTGCAGCATATCTGGATAGAATGAAACCTAGTTAACACATGGCAAATTTAAGTGTCAATGATGGTTAGCTTCTATTATTGAGGAATACTCTGTACTTCCAGGTAGAGTAAAATGTATGGATCAGGAATGCCATATATAAACCCATTTTATAACAATGATGAATCAAATTTGTTTCTCTTCATGGCACTTGGTTATTGTCTGTATGATGCATATGTATCATATAGTGCCTCCATTAAAGAGGTCTAACTAAGGTAATTAAATTCTGCATATTAATGATATGTGATTGAAAAATCAACATAAGTCAGATAAATTTATTAATGCAATTTTGAGCAAAGTTTTGAAAGTCTGTTTTGTATTTTGTATTTTTTTTTGGCAGATTTATTTGTTAGCAGTTCCTCCAAGTAAACGTGTTTTGTGTGTATTTAGGTAAGGACACTGTTTAATGGATGTTAAGGCATCATTACTACTACTACAACTCCTACAACCAGGAGTCAATTTAATAAAACTTTTACAGCTGTAATTTACAAGTGTAGCTATTGTTCTCAGACTCTAAAACAATGGCTATATTTGTAAATTACATGTGTGAAAGTTTTATTAAATTGAGCCCTGGATTCTTCAGGGTTTTGCTCTCTTTTGCAAATTAGGGCTTTTGACTTTTGTTGGTTAAACCTCACTGTAATTTATACCAGATTTAAATATATAAGAAAAAACAAAATGAATTCCGGTATAGTAACAAGAGTAACAAGATGTAATTGTGCAAGTGGCCTATTACTGTAATGCTGTACTTCAAAGCCAATCTTGGTTTTAGGGTCACACATTAATCCATCCCACTCTTGCATTATGGGGAAAATGGAGATCTTTAAGTAGCTTTCATTTGAATTGTCACATTGAAGGATTTCACGCACAGACCCATAAGTTAAAACAAGTGCCCTGTGCACTGATCCTACAAAATATGATACCACAGGAGAGTACTGCTCAGTAGCTTTCTTTTTAATTGTTGATTCTTTACTATTTCCTCGTTGCTCTCAAACTAAACAGTGCAAAGGTACTGATCAGCAGCTTTCATTTGAATAGTCATGCCCTCAAACTCAATATGAAAAAGAGGAAAGGAATGCTATTGTAGCTGCAAATGAACTGGTGTACACTACTTTAATATATTTGAAGCCCTCTATATTTCACCGCAGGACACTTTGTTGCAGAAAACCACATCTCGATAAACAAGTTCTGAAAATTTCAATAAAAGACATTAACCCCTATGTCGAGGACCAAAGAAAGCAAAGGCTAACACAGGAAAGTCAGTTAACAGCTAATCCAAAATTGGCAAACCTTATCAGTGTAATCTCCAGGTGTACATGAAAATGATGCAACAGTTTATGCAATATGAAATGTGAAATCTATAGGCTTGGCGCTTATACTATCCGCACACCCACGTGGGAATAACATACCGTGCTAAATTAGCATAATACGCTAACAGCTCTGAACCTTAAATTTGACATTACAGTAATATTTTGGGATTTTCTTCCACAAACTTAAATTTGGTATCACCTCTTACACCATAAGAATCATCATCACAAGGATGCCAAGATAGTCATGGTTAATAACCTTTGCACTTATTGTTGTGAGATTTCTTACCAGATTTTATCATCTATGTTTTTGCCAACATGGTGCATTAACTTAATGGTATTTTCATTTGCAGAGTTCATAATTATTTACTTTTTGGTGCACTTCAGGCCATCATATTCCCAGTAGTAAACACTAGACTGGTAAGTCAAAAAATGCAGTGGTTTCCATCAAACCTGTCCTCACAGACGTCTTTGTATAATACATTGCAGGGTCCTAAACTTCTTATTGTCTGTTCCCTATTGCTATATTAATAATTATCAATTTTAGGACACCTTAATAATGAAGCCAGCTGGGTC
This sequence comes from Porites lutea, assembly GCF_958299795.1. Lineage (NCBI taxonomy): Eukaryota > Metazoa > Cnidaria > Anthozoa > Scleractinia > Poritidae > Porites > Porites lutea. The sequence goes on from NC_133210.1 coordinate 859,905, forward strand.
TATGCCTTTGTGGTCTGTGTCAATTTTTTTAGTTTAGTTTTTTTTTGTTTTTAGTTTAGTTTTTTCTCTAGACCCTTTCTGTTCAAGTGAATTTGTTCAATTCCAGTTAAAGGGTTAAGACTGATGATTTCACAAGCAATACAGGGGACGTAGATCCTCAAGGGTGGATATGGGCAGTTCAGAGTTTTGAAAAATTACACTAATAAACTATTATTAAATCATAATATAAAATTATTTTTTAAATTTTATTCTTTATGCAAAGTTCTGTTTTTTCTTTGGTTTTCAGTTACCATTTGAAGTTGTGACATACTGGCTACAGCATATCCTTATTGTACTTGTTGTGCCATTTTTTCTAATAACATGCCAAGGTTAGTAATCTGTATTATTATTCATTCAAAATACTTTGCCGTTTTGGCTTGGCTCCAATCTCCTGGCTAATTCTAGATATTAATCAACTAGCTCTCGTGCTATTCAATGGTATATTGCCTAATAACCCATCAATCAACCTGGTTTCCTGGCAGAGGTGCAGGAGCCTTGGTGAACTAAAAAAAAAAATTGGTGTTCACAGCTCTCCAAAGACAACATGGCCTAATAGACCATTTTTGATACACTAAAATTCATACTTGGCTACAAGGTGTAGGGGAATAAAACAAAGAAATGTGTTTTTCATAATTGAGCCCCAAGATGATTTCTTTTGTCTTATTCCCCCAAGCCTCACCACCAAGTATGAATTTTAACATAATTTATCCGAATTGGTCTATTACTTCAACTAAAACTAAATGAAAGAATGTACTATCACAAAATGTGTGTGTATTTATTGCTCAATGGATGTCATCTACTTTTAATTATAAGGAGTATCTACAAGAAAAAAACATCTGTTTATAATTTTATCTTGAAACAGTGCCGAGAAACAGGCAAATGTTTAAGGGGTGTCTACAGATAGGTTAGATTGTTAAGAACTTGCAAATGCTTTGAAAGATAATAAAACCATTGTTGTCTTCAGCTTTTGAATTATGTGAAGAATAATGTGGATAATTATTCTTCACATCATACTCAGCCACTTTCAATAATATTGGTAATGATAATTTGTCCTGCTATTAGCCATGAGAGTTTTTAATACCTCCCTAAAAGTGATGCCTTATTATTAAATTTTAGTATTTTATTATTAATTACCAGAAAGGAACATCACCCTTAAGCTAGTGGGTATTACAAAGATTCCCTCTGGAACAATTCCATTCAAGCAGATTCACTGAAGACTTTTTTTTGAGTTATGCCTACTCTAGCTTCTAAATTTTATTTTATATCATTCCTTTTAATACAGGGCCATTTACTTTAGAACCCGTGTGGGATTTCACCTGGGCAACTTTGACGTTCACCTTGTTTTCATTCTACATGCTTTTGTTTCTTCAGCCTTTGGGAATGGTAATAATAACGTTATTTTTATATTATTGTACTGTCTTAAACATAAACAGTAAATACAAATTTAACACTTAAGTGGAAAAATTTCATAATTACTTACTGCTGAGAACTTTGTCTTTTAGGAATTTAGGAATTGATCTTTTAAAGTACTCCTTTTTTGTAGCCAAAATGACACCTTCTCACCTTGTGAGCAATTCATTTTGTATCAAAAATTTCTGCATAAACAAAACAACTTTCTTTAATGTAGCAAAAATGATTTGATGGTCCATCATCATCTTCAGTGTCACATAGTGTGAAATTGCCATTGAATTTTCAGGGTGTGCATTGTAACAAAGTTCGTTACATTGCATTGACATTATTGCCTACTTAAAAGTTTATATTAACGACGTTAAAAGACTTACAGGGACAGATGTCGGCATCTTCAGTGTTACATTTTGTGAAATTGCCATTAAATTTTAAAGCGCACACAATGTTACAAAGTTTGTTATATTGTGTTGTCAATATTCCGTACACTTACAAAGTTTATATAAGTGACATTGAGGGACTTACAGGGAGAGATGTACTGTCAAAACATGTCACCTATCTATATCTGAGGTTTGCTTTTCTTTTACAGATCCTTCACGTGAACCTCAATAACATGATGTGCCCTGCACTCAGTGATCCATTCAGTGGACCATATTACAGAATTATTGCCTGTTGTCATCAACCAGCTATGATGTTTCTTATTGGAAAGGTTTTTTGTATCATTGGACATGAGTTTGTTGCCCTTCTGTACAGAACACAGCCAGAAAAGTTAGAGTAGATAGAGTATTAAGATTAATTTTTTTATTACGAGAATACTCAGAGCGGTGATTAGCCTTGCCATAAAATAATATTATTCCATTCTAGGATTTGTTTAATGTGTAAGAGCCTCAAGTAATAAATTATATCTTGCACTGAAGATTTCACAAGGCTAAACAGATAAAAAGGGGAAACAGCAGAAACTTAACTTATATTTACACTCAGGCAAGCTGAAGTGAATTCTTGTATATATTCATGTAACAAGTATTACAGAAATCATAACTTATAATATTTTAGATGTAATTTCCTTTCTTTTTTTGATGGGAGAAGCAGTCTCAAAACTGCTAAAAATATGCACTTCTAGCAATTTCTTTCCCTTTCCATTTTAAGGAAGCATGTTATGTAGATCGTTTTAGATACATGTGGATAGAATTCTGAAAATGGGCCCCTTATGTCACTTCCCCCTTTAGAATCTTAAAAACGGCCTTTCAAAAAGGAAAGTTTCGACTTGTTTTAAATTCTTTTTCTCATTATATAAAGAATAGCATTAATAATTATTGATACTTCAGACCAAAATGTCCAGCTGTAGTAAGATGAAAGTGCAATTCATGTGTGAAAGTTAGCTTGCTGCTCCTGTTTCGATGGTGTAGTGTAATGACAGCCATAGTGTTTCTGGTCTGCAGGGGGGGGGGTTACGGGGAAGGGGGTGGGTGGGCTGGTGAACCATGAAAATTTCAGTGGGTGTGTTGTAAATATTTTTAGCACAACACAATAATCATGGTTACTATTTGCTCAAATAATCTCGATTCTGTGAAAAATTAATAACAATTTCACTAATTTCTATGTTAACTAGAGCTTGTAAATTGTATAAATAGTTGAGTACTTTCAGCTAAGCTATAAAGTTCGGTCTTTGTGGTGGTACTTTCCTAAGACATGAAACTCCAACAACTGAAGTAAACACATAAAATGTTTATCATACAAATCAGTAACAGTGAGGATGTTTGTAGCTGTTTGAAAAGGAAAATGATTTCTCTAGGGTTGAAACATTGAGTGCCTGTCATTCATTTTCAAGTTGGTGCATATAAATAGTGACAACAAATATATTTTTCCGTCTTTTTGTTTTTGTTTTTTTTTTTCAAAAAGCCCTGAAACCTTATACCGTTTTGTGCGAAATAAATTGACTTGTGCGATAATTCGACAGGTTTCATGTATTAGAATTAGTTTTCAAGGTCTTAAAAAAATAAAACCGGCGTTTGAATGATAGTATATTACATGGGAAGGAGTCTTTATTCGAAATCCAGATGATGAGAATTAGTGGGTTGATAGAAACCATTCACCGATGAGTTTTTTTTTACCGACTGTGGTGTATCTGGGTTTGATAAAGCTTCTCAAAATTGTGTCTAAAACATTCTTCAAGGTCTACAAAGGAAAGTTCTTAAACATTTGTTGCTTAAGTATAACTACAGTTTTTCAAACAATGATGTATTAAACAAAAACTTCATCTGTGTTCAATGCCAAGTTTCTCTCATGAAGTAGTTTACACTGAGTGCAAAGTTAACAAAAACATGCAACCTTGAGCTTTTCTTTGTTGTGCAAAATTTATTTATCAGATCATAGATTATGTTATTTATATGATTTAAGAAAAATGGTCATAAATAAATATGGACACGCTTTACTTGTTCGTTTGGTTTTTATCTCGTCTCTTATGAATATTAAGGAGGTCGATAAACAGATACCAGAAACTCATTTCAACCACTTATGGGTTTCTGCAGATACTAACAAAGTTACCACAAAGAATAGAAACCGAAAGACTCAACATCCGCACAGCGGGAGCCCATGACCTGATCTGGGATAATAAAGCTGAAGGCTTTCTGACTTAGAGATTACTATTACAAGCTGCAGTAATAACCTGGGCGCCAGAGACTTGTCAAGCGTAGTTTTTAGGTGTTTCGGTTTTCCTGTTTGCGGCTTTGGCCCTAGTTTCCTTGCAGCCATTTTTGTCTAGTCACGCAACGCTCTTCCCCGGGAAAAGCGTTGCGTGACGAGAAAAACAGGGCGCTGGAGACTACTTTGTCCTATCAGTGTGGCCGACTACGAAGCAACTCGCGCGCCGAATTCGAAAAAAAATCCTTAGATAACCAGGGTATTGCAACCTGGGCTTGGTGGAAACTGTGTGATATCAGACCTTTTCTATTTCCAGTGACGGATTGGAGAGAACCCTCAGAACAAGGTTAACCAGTGTTTGATGACGTCAACTAACCACCTTGAAAAGATTGATGGGCCGTGACTAGGAACAAACACTTCACTGGCTATGGCTTACAACAAAACAAGCATTTATAGCATTTCAGGGGTAGAATTTACTCTTGGACAGAAAATCTTTTATTGAAAAAATAAGTTAGGAATCTAACCATCAACGTTAGGTTAGTGCTGTATGAACGACTTTCCCCCGGGAGACTTTACACAAATTCTGCAACTTTTTTCACTTTCTGACTACCCTGCGAGCAGAGGCTACATTTTCGCGGTATGAGATGGCGTGCGAAAAGTAGCTCATACGGCGAAAATGTAGCCTCTGCTCGCAGGGTACTTTCTGACAAGCTTACAAAAGTCAGCAAGCTGGTCATTGAGGTCAGGACTATTTAACAATTATTCCTCGAGCCCGCGCTCTGAGTCAATAGCCTATGAGGCCGAACCAATCAAAACGCAGCATTGATAATAGACCACTAGTTGGATTTTACTAAAAATAATTATGAATGGTTGACATTGAGTGATAACCTTGTGAGGTTGTTCTAATTGAATGTGCAACCACAAGAAAATCCTTTGCTGTGACCATTCAAATGAAACCTCTTCGACAGTACTTTCACAAGATGCTACTTATTTTTCAATATTGCGGAAGAATTAAATCATAGATCATTAAAGATCCAAGTGTCTAACTGGGCACTGTACAGTACACGACCTCCTGAACGGCACGGGTTTGCCTCGAGTTCCTTATTCCTTTGTTTGCTATTTTCACCTAAGAGAGGGGAGAGTGGCCAGGGACCGAGACTTGGGTTCTTTCTTGCCGGGTCCTAAGGCCTAATTATATTCATGATATATGCGTCTCACTTGGCCCGAGTTCGTCTCGGCGGAAGGCCAAACGCCTCGTAAGAGACCAAAGGGTTGAAAGCAAATAACTTCTTAATTTGAATCAGCGCAGCACATTGATATTAACTATCAAATTATAATAATGTAATCGCTTTTTGACAAGACCGTTGTCTAAGTAACGGGAACATGACGGGGGGGAGGGGTCGGCGGAGAAGAACGTTCAAGACAGTCGACACTGCGTGAAGAGCAATAAGGAACTTTCAATCTTATCATGACCGGGGAAGTAGTGTCACCACTATTCATTTTCATTTCCAATGTACATTTTTCGTTTCTTTTGCGGGCATTTGCGTAAACTCAAAACTCACTTAATTATGTCTGCATTCATATTTGTCTTCACGGTTGTCTTATCTGTTGAAAAAGCGAAATTTGGTATTTGATAGTAATAATTAATTGCATTTGTAGTGTTTGTAAGTTAAAAAAGGTAAAGGAATCTGACGTGCCTTCCGTGAAAAAAGAGAACATTTTAACCAATCACTTTACCGTATTTGCGTCACGTGACCAACGTAAATGGCGGTCCTTCCCTCTCGCTTGCCTCGTGTTCAAGTTTGATGCATCGATAATTGCCTCACAAATAAACTGAATTCAGAGGCGTTTGCAAGGAGAAAAATACCGAGGCAAGTATATGTACAATTTCCAGTTTTGAATAACGAAATTCCTGATTAGAAAACCGTAACTCGGCGACTGAAACCGACTTCAGCAAATAATCTTTGTGACTGATTTAGCGATGGCGTCTCTTCCGTTATAGGTAATACTGAAGGCGATCGATTTCAAATTGCTTGAAAATGTCCTTTGAAGAAGGAGGAGATCTCGCTTCCTTTGCTGCTATCGCTGAATCTACGATTGCCAATAAGGAAGGTAGGTTTTAGAAGAGTAGAATACGACTATTATATAAGCAAGTAAGCTAACTGTTCCCCTGGTCGATCCTTGAGTAAGCTTCATTTCGAAACCGTTCCTTGCTGTAAACACGCTTACAAACACTACATCTTCCTCACGAAACTTTGACAATGTTTTAAAGACGGTCTTGCCGCGAATCAAACGTGAACTTGAGGAAAAGTTTTGCTGTTTTCCGGGACCCAGGCCTTCCGACCTCTAAAAGCAAGTCCCAGGTCTTCAAAAGATTTTAGCGTTATGGCCGTCGCCCCAGACTTCTGACAAAAACCTTTCCCAATCTTTCTCAATCTTCAAAGCGTAAAAGGTTTAGTTTAGGTGATTCTGTGGATTGTTCATTGACCAGTACTTTTCGCTACTTTCTAAAGACATCTGCGCTGTGAATCGCTTATGTGATGTACGAAGACAGCCTTCTTTCTTCGCGACGAAGCTTCAATTGTAGTATTGCGCGTCATTCTGTCGCCCAATTTACTGAGTTTTTCTTTGAGTGATCGTGGCTTGAAAGGGACGTTGGACAAGAAATATTTATCGGGGGTTTTCAAGGAAGATTCTATTCTGTAAATCTTGGACCGTTGATAACAATAAACAACTAGAGCGTATATACAAAAAAAGGTACAGCGTGAGTTTTCGAGGATTTCAATCGCCATTAATAAAACTTATTAACATAAGATAAGCTTATGAAACATTACATTACAGCACATTCTGTTGTTTTCATATTTCAATGCATGTTTTGTGTTAGCAGTGTGTGTAAGATCCGATAATTCTCATTTTCATGATAACCTTACAGTCATATAATCTGTTTTTGTTTTTGTTACGATTGAGGTTATTGTTTAAAATGAAACCTTAATATTTTAACTTAGGGAAGGTTCCGCTGGAGGATTAAGGCATTTTTCTGGCTAAATTGAGCAAAAGGATGACACTTATTATATGTATAATATTCAGTTGTATTTAAAATAGTAAGAATAAACTAAATGCAAAACAGGAGGTAAGGTGTTGATAACAAAAAAAAAATCACTATTTTGACTAAAATAAGTGATATTTGCAAAAAGTACCTAACGTAGAACATTAATTGGTCTTGGGGTGTACAAACATCAACTTTAATCTCAGTTGAAAAAATCAATCAGAACACTGTATAAGGTGAAGCAGTATATGACAACAAATCATATGGACCTGACTAGTGCAATCGACAAAGTTAAGAACCGATAACACTCAATAACTGATTGATAAAATCCATTGATTAAATTTTGAATTGATAGAGGAAAAACTTGTGGCAATTGATAATTAACAATCTTAATCAAGTTTTGTCAGAGTTATTGATTTTAATCAGCCATAATATTTCCATGTGTTCTAACAGTTAACATTGGCAAAGAACAGGATAATGTTTCTGGAACATAAGAACATAATTTATGTAGCTTTAGACTGATAAATTTGTCTTGTAACGAAACATTTTCAAATCAACAAGATAAAGAACGGGTACAAATGAGTAATCTTAACATGAACAACTGATCCAGCTTGCTTGCAAGGGAAACAGTTCAAGTTGAAACCTATATTTCAAGTGGTGATGATGCTGTTCAGTGTACAGTATGTCAGGCCCATTTCAAATGTCGTGCTACTTCCGTGTCGAACTCGATTGATCGAATTAAATTCGACTTTAGCACGGCAGTAGTGCGACGTTTGAAACCAAGTCGTGCTACTGCCGTGTAGCACGGCAAGCCTTGCTGTGATACACGGCAGTAGCTCGACTGGGTTTCAAACGTTGTGCTACTGCCACGCCAAACTCAATTCATAAATTATAAATACATTAGGATATATTTAAAATTTTGCTAAACCATTTCTTTATTTTTGTGTTTTGTTTTCGGCAACAGCCGTTCTATTCGACTGAATTATTCGATGTCTGAAACCAAGTCGTGCTGCAGTTCGAACTACAGTTGAGCCAGATTAGCACAGCAGTAGCACAACGTTTGAAACAGGCCTCAGCAAGACCCTTGCTTCTTCAAAAATCATAAAAACATATGATAATGCCAATCGCTAGCTCTTCACAAGTTTTTCAAACAATGCCCAGTTTCCAATGCATTAATTATTGGATTTTGAACCTCGAAGGCAATGAAAGATCATGAAATTGATAATACCGTTAAAATCAATAAAATTGATAGCGCTAACAACAAAAAAAAGTTGTGGCCATCGATTTAACTAATATTTTCCCAATGCATATGTATCAAATTATTTACTGTTCACTAACACAATTTACTTATTACTTACATCTGATTTGTTAGTTTCAGCAGAAACTGTTGAGGAAACCACTGATGCCACAAAGAATCAGGAAACTACTGAAACAAAAGTAGAGCAGGAGGTAGCCAACAATGAAAGCAGTGAAGAAGTCACTGCAGATCCAGCTCCAACTGATCAAAGTGAGAAAACGACTGAGGCAGGAAACAGTGAAGAAGTTCCTGAAGCTGCTGAAACAACAGAGAACAGTACTGTACAGTTGACAAGTGAACAGCAACGCACATATGCTAATCTTCAGCCTATATTTCTAGCCATGGAAATGGGACAAGATGCAGTACAGGTTAGTCAAGGAGAGGAACAACATCAAGAAGCTACCGGCTCTACTACTGAGGAGATAGAACACCAACAACAGCAGGCATTTATTGCCACTTCCAGTGAGCAGTTTACACACTCAAGCCAAGCTGCTAGCATGCTGCTTAGTAATGTAGTTACTACCTCAGGCACTGAACCCCCAGCTTCATTAGCATCAATTCTTCAAGATGTGGTATCTGGTATGCAGAGTGGTGCAGGATCTGTTCCAGCTGCTATAATAACAGATCCTAACTCTGGCAGTGGCTCTTTCCTGATTGTCAATCAAAATGGAGTGCCAATTGTGCGACCTGTCCTTGTTTCAAATCTTCCAGCTGGAGGTGTTGGCCCAGGCGGAGCAGTCAGTGTATCTGCAGAGACTCTTCAAGTGTTAACTGCAGGTCTTCATACAGTTGATGATGGTTCAGGTGGTGGTCAAGAGACAGTCACAGTAGATGTTGGTGCAACTGAAGCTGAAGGTAGGTTTTCTAAGCAATTTTATGCAATAGAGGGATTTCTGTATGACCTTGAAAAATTGTTATTTGTTTCATTAGCAAATACTGAAAATATCAAAACCTTGGGGGTTTTTTGCCTACATTTTGTAACATGGAGAAAAAGTGTTGTTTAATTGTGCAATTGATCACTGAATGTACAATACAGTATGTAATGTATGGATTAATTTCTAGAAAGTAACATTCATATTGCAATGTATCATGAAAGGGAAAAAGTTTCAGACAATGTTTCAGGAATACCGCCGTCATCACTTGTGGCAAATGTTCCATCCTGAAGGGGCTGGAGTTTTTGTTTACAAGGAATTGAAATCAATATAAATTTATCTTCATTTTTCTTCTGATTTCAGTTGGGTTGGCGCTAAATATTTTCAGATTATATTTCCACTGTAGAATGAGCACTGGGAACTTTTCTTTTCCCCAAATTTTATTGTCAATGTCAAATCAAATTAAAAGTGGGTATTTCTCTAAGTTTGTAACTTATATGTAGGTGGGACTGCTGCAACTGGCGAGTTACCAGTAGAAGCTACTGTTGATATTGGTGCTGATGCTGTTGCCATGGTAGCAGGTGCTCAAACTGTGTCTCAAGCAGTTACCCACAGTGGTGCAGACTTGGATGAAGGAGAAGAGGCTGCAGCTGCCTTGCAAAGTAAGATTATTAGTGTTACAGTTAGATGTACAATGAAATGGCCATGCACATGCTGTGTACCCTATGAATACAGCCGTTTCCTCTTTTTCGTTGCCGCTTGGAACGTTTCACCAGGAGGAACATCTGTGCATTAGCAACAGAAATTCCATACTGATGATGTAAAATTTGTCCAGAATCTGGTCAGGAGCTCTGATTGGTCCACATAGTAGTTATATTGTTTTACCTATTGTCTAGGAATGACAGACAAAATACAAAATGCCACAGAAGTCAAAATAATGTTAATGGGGTCGTAAACTTCATGAATCTACTATAAAACAGTCAATATTCATGGAATGTATTCCTCTATAAAAAAAAAAAGTTTTGCTGGAGCTCGTTCGCAGGAGAAAACAAAACTTTACTGTTTTCGACCAGGAGAAACATAAAATCAAACAAATTTACATCTGGAACCCCATGAATATAGATTTATTATGCAAACATTGCTTTACGTCGTCAATATGGAGAGCCACAGACGTTCCTCTTGGCCAAACATCCCTAGCAGCAAAGAGCAAGGAGAAACGGTTGTATTCGCGCGCTACATGCTGTGTACCCCTATAACCTTGGTCCTCTAGCATATAAAAATTACCATACATGATAGTACTAACTATGCCCTATCTCTGGTGTACCCATTACCAGCAGGCTGAGCAGTGTAAAAACAGTCTATTGCAAGTGAATTTAAATCTACCCTAAATCAACTGATGTGATACAACTCATTTTGACTCTGAAGATGACTGCCACAAAGCTTATTGAAATGTCAATCACTGTCAACTTACTCCACCTACTTATGAAAAGACACCTGTGTTCAAACCTTTCATGGTACCCACCATAATACAAATTTTTCATGGTTATCAGTATTAGTGCTTACTGGTAACTCTTCACTTACGCGTTAGTAACCAACTTCTTACTTCTCCTTATAATAAAAAACATAGCCTGCATAGCAGACACTCTAAACCACCTGCATAGAGTATCTGCAAATTTGTGCACAGTATTGTGTTCAAGTTCCATATATCCTTATGGCGTTTTTGATTGGGTAGTTTCTTACACAGTTTGTGGTTAGTCTGCTCTGAAAACAAATGTTGAGGCGAAACACAATTCATAGCTTGTGATAGTTTGAAATGTGACCTTAAGGTTAGAAGCCCTGTTAGGGTAACATTCTGACAAGAAACATGGCCAGCCTTGACATAAGGCAAATGAAATGGCGACAAATGACACAAAGATGGCCAGTTGAAACTGCCTGATTTTGTTGTTCTTGAGATAAGTGAGTCTTTGGAATGGCACATGATGTCCTGCAGTTTCTCCATTGGTAATTACTTGTGTTTTAGCAACAACAGTCTATATAATGGTCAGTGCATCTGCAGCGATTCGAAGACATTGTAAAATGATCATCAAGGATTGTCCGTAACTAGTTGGCAATTTTAAGAACACATTCTGACCTTCACGGAGTATTCCTTATTTTCCTGTTCAGGAAAAAGGCTTCAAGTTTGAACTGCTCTTTCACAGCTGTCAGTGCCCTTTGCCAACTTTTGACATTCCTACATCCATCTGTCATACACACGTAAGAATTGAACCAATCATGAAGCACGTAAGAAACCTGCCTATCAGAAAAGCTCACATATACACCTTCTGCTGCTGGATATCAGAATGAGCTTTTGCCCACTAATTCACAGATGGGCTATGGTCTAGATGATTCATGGGCCTGCTGCAACACAGGCTATGGAAAATGCTGCTTGATCAATTATTAGTTTCATGAGAATAAAGGTTCAATGATTGCCAAAGATCAAAAATATATTACAATGGATAATCTTTTCAGTTCTACAAAATATTGGAAGAAAAGTGTCAGGAATGCATGTGTCCATGTTAAATTTTAAAAGATTTAGAAGGTTAATAAAAACCCCATCAGCCTGTGTAAGTTTATTTTGTGGTCAATTGCAGAACCCATGGCTACTACAAGGAACCCTACAGGCAAGAGAAAGTTAAGTGATGGTCCAAGGGTTTGTGGTCAGTGTAACAAGAGCTTTAAGTACCCATCGGATCTGAAAAAACATCTGCAGATTCACACAGGTCAGTGTTAATGTGAATGAATGAATGAATGAATGACTTGTTTATTGACACCTTTTGCAGCTTATAGCTGCTTTGCAGATACAGGTCAGTTAGTCTTACATAAACAATATATGATTAGGACACTAAACGTTGGCATATTGTTTATGGTAAAAAAATAAGTGATACAATCAGTATTAGATGGTAGGGTGGTAAATGATTAATTTGAACGGCACATGCAGTAATCCGAAGATGCGTGAACAATTCTGCTTTGAATTAAAGGGAAGATTGGGTTGTCAGGACAAACGTTTTTTACAAAATTGACATAAGCATCTTCCCGAAGTTGCTTTAAGCTCACAATCCCTGCCTTAGCCATTGTGTCTTTGTATGAAGTAAAGGGAATTTAGATAATGGAGAGGACATGCCCCTGGATTTTCTCCATGTCATTGGTGAGATATTTTGTGAGATAAGCAAAAGCAGCGGCTGCTTTTGGTAGATAAAGTTTGTAGCTTTCTGGGAACAAACTTTATTTGGCTGCATGATGAGCCAATGATTTGTCTGTGTGCAGGGTAACTATCTGTTTGATGGACACCTTTGGGACCAGTAGCAAGTGTCCATTTGAGATGGGTGTCTGCTTAACAGAGAGTTAAAGAAAAAAAGAGAAGAATGGCTGCAGGGACCTACATTGTATTTCTAGGTTTGTGTCTTGTAGAGGTGTCTATGCAGATGTCCCTTTCGTAAACAGTCACTGCCATTTTCAAGACACTTTTGACATGTTATTGAGAGTGTTTCTACTAAAAATAAAGAAAAGAGCAACCCAGAGTCGAACTCAGACCTTTTGTATCCTAGTCTCTCTCCCTTACCACTACACTACCAAACCGACCCACCAAAATTCCGAAAAGTTCAAGTTCATAAACTAGCAAACTGTCTCTCTTAAATCTAACATCAATAGCAGGTGACCCTTGCCCTTTCCATAACTTTTAACATAAATTCAACTTAGGCTTCAAGGTTGTTTTTTCTAAGATTATTAGATTATTAGATTGCCTTATGGTAACCTAATCCAGGGAATGATAATTATTATAATTATATTACATCTATCAAGACGAAAGGCTTGTTTGCCAATGGTGGCATTGACCGTTTGAAATGGCAAAAAAAAATGGGCGGTGTCTATTTTATAGAGAGTAAAAGAAACGAAATGAAAATTGTCTGACATCTGTAAGAATTGAGTTGAGTGCTTTCATGATTTTGGTCCAATAAAATAAAGCAAACATTCAGTGCTCTGACTAATCATGAAAATGATTTCAGAGTGTGCCTGCAGATTTTGTAAAAGTTTTTTGCTGATCATTTCTTGTCAAGTATGCAGACATTTTCTTCTGGTCAAATGATAAATCATGTTTCACCGTTTTTGTGTAGATTTAGAGATTTAGAACAGTCAACTGAAATAAATAAAGTAATAAATAAAATAAAGCCTTTATTTAAAGAGGGTAGCACTTAATAGCCAAAGGCTAATAAACTTGTGGCCCTCATAAAATACACAACTATTTACAATCTAATAAATATAGTAAGCTAAAATATATAAACAATTAAAATAAAATAGGATTCGAATTTTATAAAAATAAAAAATTATTAAATGATAAAATGATGCAAACATTGTCGCTTTAATACTGACACCTGGGGCGGGCACTATGTGTCTGTCTTAGAGAGATTCATCTTATAGAGAGTCAACTAAAAGGAGTAAAGGATAAAGAAGGCAGGGACTAACTCTAGATGTCCCCTCTAGTGAGGTGTCTGTCTTATAGAGGTGTGTAGAGACAATTACTGTCAATTTTGAGAGGTACACCTGTAACTTTGGGTGTGGCTTTGGGCGTGTTAATAGCTTAATTAAGTTAAAACACGGTCTAATTCAAGACTTTTTGCTGTATCTTTTGTATTATTAGATATAAAGAAATTCAAGTGTGACGACTGTGGTCGATTTTTCCGTCGTCTGCATCAGTTGAATGTTCACCAGCGAATTCATTCTGGAGAGAAACCTTATGTTTGCAACAGGTATTGTAATTAACGGCGGAGCACATGTTCGTGTAATCTTTTATTTTTATTTTATTTTATTAGCTTTGCCCTGAAGAATACAAAAAAAACTGTAGATATGCAAACACTAGTAATAAGAACGTAACAATACACTAATAATAACTTAAATATTAGGGCAGGGACACTGCAACAGCTAAAGCCAATTACTGCGGACCCAAAAAATAAAAAGATATAATATATGCCACATTCTTAAATCAACGGATTCTCCTTCAGAGTAACTGATATAACTTTATCTGTATTTGATATTACTGACATTTTTTTTAATCTGACACAAATAAACGATTTAATTGTCACATCGAGGATTTCATTCACGGACTCAAAAGCATTAGCTGGAACTGCCTTAATTGTACGGTATATTGAACAATACCATGTGAATCAAGCAATCGCTTTATTTGAGTTTTCATCCTTTTATAAAACAACGACAAAGTTACTCCAGCAAGTTTTGTCTCCCAGAGTAAAGAAATCAGTCTACTCATTCTCTACTACTTCTCTACTTCTTCTCTTTTCTCTACTTCTCTACTACTCTACTATCGATTTCAAATCTTGCTTGCGAGGTTTGATTATATCCATTCAGCTTAATGGGCGTTGTTCTGAGATAAGCGGCCCGGCGTACAGTTTTACGGAAGGTTAAACCGCAAATCCGTATATCGTTGTTGATACAGCCCGTATTGATGCTTAATTCCATAGAGATTATTTCATAAGCCTAATCCCATGCTAATTTGACTTGTCCATTAAATAATCTTCTTATTTTACGACGCGGAGGTCTTAAATTGTTTCTTAACAGTACTGATTCAGAGCATCAATCGTCTTAGTTAATAGTGTACTAAAATATAAACTCGCCTCTTTGAAATCACTAGAAACGCGTTCTTTTGCGCTAAAAATAATTATTTTCTCCTACTCCCGTTCACGGGATGAAAAGCAAAAAGTAAAACAAGTTTCGAAGCGGGTCACCTTAACATACTCGCATTTATTGTAGCGTGCTTAAGTAAATGATTAAAACAACATACAGAACTACTTAAAAGAGTAAAACAGATGAAACAACAACAGATGAAATCATGTTGAAGTTCTTGAAGTCGACGCCAAATATAGAATTGTTTACATGATTCTGGTTTTAACCTCCCGCGGTGAAATCAGTGTTGATCTTCAATATAGTTACTTTCTCTCTGTGCACGTGTTTGACACGATCAGCTGTCGAAAATAAAAACAACTTCTACCTCATGAAGAAAAACAAAAACCGGTTCCATTGCTTTCGTTTCTTTTTTGGGAGACTGAATTATTGGTCTCATCTCCAATCCCATCGAACACCCCCCCCCCCCCCCCCCTCCCCCCTTCAGTAGTCCTCAATACAGCTCAGGACCTCGATTCCTGTTTACATGGAGTTGGGGGACCCCAGGTAGGTGAGGTAACCCGCTTAGGTGGGGTAACCCGCCTGTCGATACAATCTCTCATATTAATTTGATCGGGTTTACATGATAGGTGGGATGACCATATGAGAGATGATTATATGGAAAGGCGGGTTACCCGACCTGAACGGGTTAACTCACCTACCTGGGGTCCCCCACCTCCATGTAAAACAGGCCCTTAGTTTACACAGTACTACACGCAATCTTGTAGTGTAATCATGCATTCAAGATGAACCACTCCGTAGGCACTTTCACATGGCTACAATTACTTTCAGTATGTTAAAGAATAAAATGTGCGATTTTTCTTGAAGATAACTATTTCACTCCTTACACTAACTGAAATTAAAAATTTCAGAAAAATTCTAAATAGCGTAAAAACAAATGGTAGGTAGAAAAAGTACAGCTGAAGAGGTTAGTTTAAATGGTAACATCATTGGATTTCATATTCGAACTCAAAAAAGAGTTTAAAACACATATCCTACCTTCTTATTAACTCTGTGGTTAACAGGCGTATTATTTGCACGCTTGTAGGTGCGGTATGGCGTTCCGCCACGACTCCACAGTGACGATGCACATCAGGACCAGACACGATCACTTGCGTCCATTTAAGTGTGACGAGTGCGGAAGCCTGTTTGGACGACTGTCTCATCTTAAGAAGCACATCCGAAAAGTATGCGGCGACAACAAGAACAAAGAGAAACCTATCGCTCAATGCCGCTTCTGCGAAGTCACCTTCCCTACCAAGGGGGACTTAAGGAAACACTTGCTTACCTGCGAGAAAAAAGGTCAGAATGGTTTGTTATAACTGTTATAGTTACTTGACAAACAAGCCTGTTTCCTCTATGGCTCAACTTTATTCTAAAAGCCCTAACGCAATGGAAAATAGTGTTATAGCATTTCAAGTTCACCGTGATGAGAATGGCGTTTATCACTCTTTTGTCCAAGCACCATGAGAAAGATGTGGTAGGGATACTTTTGTGTACAGTTGTTTCTTTTTCGATAAACATTTATCGTTAGGGTATTCCAGAAATAGAAACCTTTCATACAGTATTCAATGGTGTATTTCGTGGCTATTTTGTCCTTATGCTAACTTGTTTTCAGATTATTTACTGTGATAAAAAAATCCCACTAACACGGTTCATGAATACAGTTACATGTGAATGTGGACCCACCCTGCGTTCTTGATGTACGCCTTGTTACTTGTGAATTTATTTTTGTCTGCACCTTAAGAACATTTGTAAAACCCTTCTCCTTTAACTTGCTTGTGTTTGTCGTTTTGTGCCCCTCAGAGGCCAAAGTGAAAGCTAAAGAAGTTACGCTGCATATCTGTGATATCTGTAACAAAGAGTTCGCCAGTCCGTACAACCTGCGACGTCACCAGCTCACCCACACGGACGAGAAACCTTATCAGTGCGAGGTGTGTAACAGGCAGTTCAAAGAGAAATCCTCCCTGACTAAACATATCAAACGCAAACACACTGGCGTAGACCAGGGCAGTCAAACTGACGAGACTGGCGAGCAAGAAGACGGATACGTCAATGTTGACGTCATAGCCGAATCCGCGGCGGCCAGTGGTGTTACCATGGAGACGGAGGAAACTGTTGAAGCAGGAATTGCTGGTGAGAGCGTTGAAGAGACGTCCACTGTGGATGCAAGCTCGTTAATTGTAGCAGAAAGTCAAGGTGGCGGTCAGCAGGTGACAGAGGTAGTGCAAGCCAGTGGAGAGGTGGAGATGGCAACAGTGGAGCTGAGTCTTGCTAACGGCGCTTCAGGGCACTCTCACGACGCGTCTTCTGCTCTACAAGCCGCAGTGGAAGCCCTAGTTTCCGCTAGTCAGCATCAGTTAACTGGAGCACAAGAACCCATGGAGGAAGGCGAGGCTTCTACAGGCAAGGAAATCTTCGAGGGTGTGACATCCCAGGATGCCGAGGGAGCTGCTGCACTTATGGCGGTCTATGTACCTGAAGTGAAGCCTACTGAAGTTAATCTACAGGTGGAGTATGTACAGACGACTAATGAAGGAGACCAGGAAATGACGACAGCTACAGCAGCAGCCACAGAAGATGAAAGTTAACTGACCGTAGCTTTTACCAATACTTTCCTGTAAGGAATTCCTGTTTAGTTGCTCTTCCGAAGCGTTTGTGTGCTGTTTGAGTTAACGCCTCATAAGCATTTTTAATCAATTATGATTCGTAATCAATATGACCATTTAATGGGTAGTAATGTCAACCAAACTAGAGGAGAATGTTTTTTGTGCGCTGTGACTAGGTACTCACACGCTACGTTACTATGTTTAGCTATTTTGAACCGAAAACGAAAAATCTCCGAGAATTTGGACTTTCGAACCATTCAATGGATAATTCCGGCGACCAAAATTGAATGAAACGGAAAATTCCAGAAAGAAATGTTCCAAAACGTGAGTTTGCCCCAGTCGCTTGACTGTCCGCTTGTTTTCCAAAATCTGAATAGAATGGATTGCACTCGGAAAATGCTCCATATTCATCCTGCTGAATGGAATAGTCAACTAGTGGTTTTTATAGTTGGTATATCTGAAATAATTATCCACCTAAAACTGTTAAATCATTGTTAATTATTTTCAAGTTGCCCGTCTCTCATACTTAGCGTAGGGTAGTGTTATGTAGTGTGGGATCTTGCTTTTACTTACTTAGCTTTCGTACAGTAAACACCCGCCAATAAGAACCTACTTTTGCTCAGAAGTCTGGCAAAATGGAGTCTGGAAGGAGATTAAAGATCGTCGATTACCAGGAAAATGAATAAACTGTTTGGTTATTCATAATTTTATTATTATAATCCCAACAAAACTTATTTTACGGAATTTCCATACAGCTTAGTACAGTTTTTTTTTCTTGTTATACTTAAATTTACTACTCAAAGTTACACCTCCTTAATTGGTTAAATTGTTTATCAGAATAACCCACATATAAGACCCTGCGTGCTCTTGCTTGGCTAAACAGGTTCTTGTATTTTTGGGTATTGAAGTGGGAAGTACTCCACAAGTTCTTATTAGCGGGTGTGTCACTTCTAGAACTTCCCTTTATTGTGTTTTACTCGGGCTTTTTGGATTGATAATGTCATCAGTTTTGAGTTCGCAAGGTTTGTTTTAGTGCTTTTATTTATTGTACTGCAATCAGCTTCAAAATGGAATTGTAATTTCCTTAATTCTTTCAGAAGTAAAACCGTACGTAGGCGTTATATTACCCAGCGTAACTGTTTTAAGCATTTTGCTTTGGAAATTGTGGGTGTAGATAGAGTCATTTACGTAAGTCTACAGAATAAAACTTTGTTAGGAAGAAAGAGCTGGTTCTTCATATATCACTGAGTTGGTCAGAGCAATAAAAACTGTATTTGAACAGTTACAGCTATCGCAAGTCACGGCCAAATACTCTAACCACTCGAACAAGCGCCTTAACTTTTGACTACGGAACCCAAATACACAGTGTTTGTTTGAAGCACTTGAATTCTTTGAACAGCCGAGGAAATTTGTTCTCATCATGATTTTTTTTGCTGTTTGCAAGAAGGAAACTAATTTGCAATTTAAACTATTGAGTTGTAAGGATTCTTAGCACTTTATTAGGGTTAACAGGCTCGGCGCTACTTATTTGAGTATAAACGGAACCTGCTACAGATTTTTTTGCCAGTGGTATATGAGGACCAGACTTGGCCGTGATAAGTTATCAGATAGTCTTACTTCCGGTATGTTCAAAGTAAAGGCAAATTGTGGAAAATAAAAACGAGCAAAACTACATCTTGAGTCGACTGGATAACTACTAGCGGATAGGTGGGGATGTCAAGGCCTAGTACTAGGCCTGTGTACACGTCATGGGGGGAAACATGTAACAAGACTCAAACGTTGGGGATGTCCTGGTGTGTACTTTACTCAGTTTCTGCAG
Source organism: Porites lutea (assembly GCF_958299795.1). Taxonomy (NCBI): domain Eukaryota; kingdom Metazoa; phylum Cnidaria; class Anthozoa; order Scleractinia; family Poritidae; genus Porites; species Porites lutea. The sequence goes on from NC_133210.1 coordinate 879,337, forward strand.
TAATCGAAAGCATTATAAATCCCTAGAAACTAAGTAAGTACGCTGAGTTATCTCTAACAAAGGACTTCCAAGGCAAATTGGGTTATCCAGGCCCTAGGTAGTAACCCGGGCTCCTGCCATTGGGTAACTATGGTGCTCAGATAGGGTTGCCCCAGCTTTCGGGTGACCTTGCGGTATGTAGCATACAAAAGGCAAAAAGTGTGCCGGCACGGGGCTCCCCTTATGCGAGTTTTGCGATCTTTAGTGTTTGGATCGACAAACCGTAAATATACCCTCTCTTGCCATGAAAATATTGTTTGTCTCACTATTAAATGTGATGCATTTTGAGATCCGTACGGATCGCAACACGGTTTGTACGGACCGTTACAGTGCGAGTATACTGGACAACCCCCCGGTGGGGGGGGGGGGGGGGGGCACTCAAGGAAAGAGTGGTTAGAGCTGTGTCGCCGACCCCGCGTCAGACAAAAATTGCTCATTTCGCTAGCCAGTTTAAGACAGAAGACATTACCTTTTGACCCTGATTTGTGTTGTTTTGCGTACACCTGGCATACAAAATTAAGTAACTTTTACCCTAAAATCGTGAAAATAGATATTTAGGAAATATATTATTGGTATTGCAAATGTGGGCCGCTCATCGCAAGTCTTAACACTCGACCTTTGAAAGGCTTCCAGTCCAAAAAGACACCCTATTCTGTTCAAGACGCTTAATGGTGAAATTGCATACCCTGTTTAAGACTCAAGACCTTGAAAACCGTACCCTGTTCAGCGACACATCGTGGTGGCCAAATAAGGGAGTGCCCCCCCCTCCCCCGCCGTGACAACCCCCACACAGAGTAGACTACCCTGCCTCCTTGTAAGGTTCCACTAGGATAGTTTGTTCAGGTGAGTCAGTCTTGCACCGGACCCACTCGACTCGCCACTTGGTTCATAATCCAGATGCAGCTGCCCATTCGTGAATAGATGCTGTAGAGTATCTTTTTTGTTCATTCCAAAATTTTATTCAATTCTGATGTCATCTTAGACGCCCTTAGTAATAAAGTAAAGGATTTTTTCTTAAAGAAAGACACAGCGCTATCTTGGGACTGGGGAGCAGAGAATTACTTCCGGGCGACAGAAATTAGGATAGCTAAACGTAATCGAAGTACAGTCGACCCTCGATAACTCGAATCTTCAAGGCAAATCGAAAACAGTTCGAGTTATCGGGAGTTCGAAGCAAATAACCCGAAATAAGTAATTGCGATGGGGGCAAGGAAAGCAAGTAACTTGCGCACTTCACTTCAAGGGATATATTTGAAAAAGAAATTGAGCAACAAAGCTTGATTAATATTTGAATTGGGCTGACAAAAAGGTAAAGAAGTTTAAAGAGAAAGAATACACGATTTTTTTGAGACTGCAGCTCAGTGCGTTTATTTTTTGAATTGTCTCGAGCTTACAACATGGTTCGAGTTATTGTGTAGACATGATCTAAGGGGAAACAATAATTACTTCAAGTTAGCGGGAGGTTCGAGTTATCGAGGGTTGGAGTTACCGAGGGTAAAAGGAAAATAAGTTTTCGGGAGTCGTCTGTATTGTTTTACCATGATTGGTTTTCAAAATTTAAAACAGTCGGAACTTGTCGACACGGATTAGCCGTATCATCATCCTTGAATCTTGAATTGAAGCCGGTGAAGAACGACCTAAAATTAGAAACCGTTTTATTTCAATGGTCGTTATGGTAGACAGTTGCCGACAACCTACTAGAATTGTCTTCTCTGAAGGAGTTCATTATTGCTGAATGACATAAATGATCATAAATAAAAAAATGTGTGAGCCGAACAGCATATCATTTTTTATAAAGTAAGGCTTAAGTTTCTTTTGAACTGCCGATACTCTGTAAGTTTCAAAGATCAGAATAGGCGGGAACCGTGCAGGATCTTATTAGCTAATTTTAGTCACCCTAAAGTCAGTAATTTGTCACTTGAGCGAGCGCCTGATTGTTTAATATTCAAGTCCCAATCCTGAATTTCGCGTTCTCATAGGATCTCTGACCGATCAACACTACAGTGGTCTGAGTGGTGTCTCCTGGTAACCTAACAGTGATGTCCTTCCCGATAGTTAATCATGAAGTGTTCTCCTCACTTATCATGGGTAGTTGGAGGATGTGAGTCCAGCAGCTATGTAGATCTTGTGTGTTATAAACACCTGGACTACGAATGATAATTAATGACTACAGTTGACTCCCGATAACTCGAACCTCGCGCTAACTCGAACCAAAATCGATTTCCACCTGGATTTCCGTCATACATTTACTGAAATTTTACCCTCGGTAACTCGAGCCTCCCGCTAACTCGAAGTAGTTTTTGTTTCCCCTCAGATGATTTCTATATAATTTTACCCTCGATAACTCGAACCATGTTCTGAGCCCTTAAAAATCGGGGAAAAAACAGTCTACTGGTGTCCCAAACATTAATTGACTTTTGAATACGTGTTGCAGTGTTGTAGGCATATAGGCAGCTGTATAGGTTACTAAGGGAGGCTGATGTCGTTTGTTACAAATGTAGCGTGAAACAGCTTTACTTCTCAAAACAGTAAAACGCATGCTCTATTTAAGCAAGGTTTTGTTATGTTACGTTCTGATTTATAACCTAGAAAAATCTTTTACTCGACATTTCTACAATTGAATGTGATTAAATGTGATTTAAATGTTCTGACTATGCAGTAAAAACTGTTTTTTCCTTACTTCCGGCTATTTTATTCGAGCTCCCGATATATAACTCGAACCTTTTTCGATTTCCCTTGAAGGTTCGAGTTATCGGGAGTCGACTGTAGTTAATTTCTCTTTTCATATGTAAGTTTAAAAAATACTAATGATATCCCGGGTATATCGGAAACCACGCGGAGCACTGTCCCTAAAAAAGACAAGTTGTAGAGGCCCTCTTAGGGGGTTACATATGTTACTAGTCTGAATTTCAAATATCATCGTACAAGACTAAACATTTGACCCAATCTGAGCTTATCGAAGTCGCCGCACTTTTGTCGTAGTGCCAGCTTTGCTATCAATGGCTTGTCTAACTTTTAACACTGCGGTACACCCCCTATGATACAAACACCGCGGTTTAATTAGAGTTGCCACCATCCCTTAATTAGCTGAAACATCCCGGGTAGGCTGCGTAGATTAAGGACGCGCGCACGCATGAGGGGAGAAAAGGAGAGAAGGTCTCCTCTGCCCTTCTCGTGTCCCTCTCACGCACACTATAAAAATAACCAAAAAAACTAGCAGCTAGCCTAGTTATCATGTTGCCACATCGTTGTTTTTAAGAGAGAACTACCTGTTTTTAATTTGATACTCAGGGGTTTTCCAGGCTAAAAGCCGCCCTCTAATGGGTTACATGAGAACAGAAGTCAACATACCTTTTAGTCCCTAAAACAGCATTGCCCCTAAGTATTAATGACTCAGCTTTTTACTATGAGGACTTCTGTGGGTTAATCAAAACATCAGTTAGCTACACGTAATGAAAACCACACGTTCGCGGCTGTTTCTTCCACAAAGAGCAGACCTGAGGTAAGCACTAGAGACTCGGGGACACAGAATCGTGTCTGATGTGTCTGCATTAAACTGCCTGCGACAATAAATCATGGATGTGGTTCATGGATCGTTTACCTCCACTGATCATTGATGCGCCTTGGCGATAAAAGATATGTTTTCTTTTTGTTTTACCTGGGAGACATCTTTTTCATCCCACTGTTGTGTTTCTTTTTGGTTTATTCAAACCACAGCATAAAGGGTGCAACCGGACGTGACACTCAAAACCTAAATTTTTGTGCGCAGGCTTTAAACCAGTCAACAGCGAGTTAGCTTTGTCGTTCGCGCCAGGGGTTAGAAAATCAGAAACTCTAAGGTTACTTTTCAGCTCAAGAAATCGTAAGTTGTTAATTTTTGAGGCTCTCGCTTTTGCCGCTTATGTCTATTCTAGGCATTTTATAAAGTGGTCTTAGTACCATTATTGTATGGACCCCAATTGGGATACTTTCATAGAAAGCATAACTCTGCAGTAATTGTACCGTGTCTTTCATGTTTTCTGAACGTCGAGCACACTGTAAACTTCAAGGAATGGCTCAATAGAAGTCTCAGTGCAAATTTTGACTGAGTTTTTCAGTGATAATCTAGAAAAGTAAGTACACTTTGTTTTTAGTTCTGCGGTTTTGTTTTCTGAGTTCACGAGATAAATTATAGCTTTTTAATTTTCTCAAATTTATTTTTTTTCACGTTTAGATCATGTATTTCAAAACCGCAGATTTAAACCGTCCAATTGATTTTAAATTTGATCCTGTTTATTTTGAGAACAGACCTATGGATTCAGGATTGATCGAGGAGGTGTACACAGCACGGGGACTGCAGGCACGCCCTCTTAACTCAGTAGGACACTGACCCAGCATGCAGTAGGATGATGCCCCGAAAACTGGGTTTGAGATCACTATATAAAGGGTCCTGGCTAATACCCTGAGTTATCTTGACTGACTTTGTATTTCAAGAAACAAGCAATTTTCTTTATTATATCACTTGGTATCTTGGTTAATTGCCAAAGACGAGGGACATTTTCCGCTAAAGTGAACTGTGGATGTAAAAACCTTGGATTTTGAGCGGCTCTTATCAAAAGGTCAGTTTTGATTACTTCTACGATTCAGAAAACTTTTTTTTACTAACATTAGTCCGGTGATGATAGAGAGAAATTTTGGCTAGAAATGATCGACCAATATCTTCATAGCAGCACAGGTAGCCCAAGCTCGAAATATGAGCATCGGCGGGCATCGGCATTGTTGCGTAACATTCAAAATATAAGGATTTGTATGGGAAAAAAACCTATCGTTTCTGTAACCTACGAAAATGAAAGGATTTCAATAAAAAAACAGCTTACCTTACTTAAAATGTGTTACGTCTCTCCTGTGTGGTCCACGGGCCGATTTATGGCCGTTTTATGGGTTTTTATGTAAACGGTTTTCTGTCTATATAACTTGAACCATAGTTATTAGAGGAGACTGGTTATGAAAAGCGGCAAACATCAATGATAAAAACAACAGTGCTGCAGTTTATGTTGGAAGCACCCTGAAAGTGCACAATCCTTTGTTTTCTGTTGGCAAATTGTTACGGAATAAATTAATGCAACGTTTTTATTGGTCAATACAATCAAAATGATAGGAATTCTATTGAACGATGTGCACTTTCAGGTCCACAAAAACATAATAACAAAGGAGTCTGACGGGTTTCACAACCATTCCACTCAATAAACTATGCTTGAACCCATAAAGCAGCCATAAATCGGCCCGTGGACCGATGCTCATCTACCTGTGATAGCAGTAAAATTTATACAACAGTTTTTAGCCGGTAAAAAAGACCCGCTAAAAAGAATATTTTTATGAAAAGACAAATGAAACTCCTGCTGTTTAATTTAATTTAATTAAACTCCCCACTCCACTTACGTCTTTGTATGTGTTATAGTATCCTGCTTCAAAGGTGTTTAGAGAGGAAAAACTATCTCATGAAAGCCTTGAGCCAGTGTAGGGTTTGATTGAAATCCTGTGGCAAAACTCTAAATCATGGGAGCGGGCTCTTAAGGGGACCGAATATTTGATGATGATGATGATGATGATGATGATGATGATGATTATTATTATTATTATTATTATTATTATTATTTTTAGGGAGGGTATGGGTTATTTCAGAAATAATATCCTGCAGACTGATTTTGAGGGGAAATTGTCTTGCAAAGTGAATATCATAGGAAAAAATTCCTACCCTGAAAAAAACTTCTCTCATGGCCTATAATGCTGGAACAAATCTTACACCATTGTATGTTGGGGAAAAAATTCTATCTCCAGGGGTTTGGGAAAAAAATTCTTACCGAAACCAAGGTTACATTCCTTTTGACCAATCTAAATCCGGATTTTCCGATCCGAAATTTGATTTTTCGTTCCATTGGGCTAAACCTATCTAAGACTGCAATCTGGACGATCCACCTCCGCACTTGGATCGTTCAGATTGGCATCTCAAGCTAGTTTCAGATTCTTGTGCTATTTAACGAAACTGCTTTTCGATCGCGAGAACGTTCTCGTTCATTAATAAAGACGGCGGGTCAAGGTTAGTTCAGGGAAAATTTATTTATACCCCTCCTTTGTTCTATGCCGCCGCACAAGAAGGCGCTTAATTTAGCAGAAAGAAATAAAAAACGATGTGTTTAAATCGAGAAGAATATCAGAGCAGCATGCAGGCAGCTACTGTCTGGATCAATCGTATTTCAGATTTTTGTTCCAGCCAGCACGAAAATCCAAACAATCTGGATTGTATAGTAAGTAAGTAAGTCTGGTTTATTTATAAAATCGTCGCGCTTAGAAGTAAGCGAATTACAAAATTATTTTACAAAGATATAGATATTAAAAAAAAAATAATAATAATAATTTAAACTAATTACATCGTGTTCAAAATGGACTGGGCCTTACAATTTTGAGAATAGAAATATATATCAAGTTATACATTAAATTCTCATAAATCCGAAAAAAGTTTGGCTTAAAGGAACGCAATCCAAATCACCCATGCCCCGCCTCAAAAGTTCAAATGGCCGACCCCTCCCTAAATCAAACTCTACCGCTATTACCTATTGTGGCACACTGTGAAACAAAGATCACAGACAGTGCATGACCAAGTTTACCGCATTACTCTTTAGTAGGTGGAAGATCGGAAATATCACTTGACTCTGTTAAACTCACGGAAACTGCTATAACATGTTAATGTGATAAGTTAATTTCAATTAGTTTATCACAGATGTTAACTGAATCCGGTGAGTTCTAAATCTCGCGGTTGTCTTATATTCTATTTTAGCGTTTGAACTTTTCCGGCTACTAATCATTGAAAAATTGCTTCATTGTTTTTGCAAAATTCATGCTAACTTTTGAGCCTCTCAGGATAAACTGTTCCGCATCGGAAACAACAACTTCCTCAATTATTCCAAATATGAGTTAGTAATTTTTCTGCAAGCACTTAACTGATGACTCTGTTAGAATGCCAGAAAATGACAAAGAAAGAATACTTTAAAAAAAGCACGCCATCCATTCAAGTTTGAAGCAGACAGATCAAGACATTTTTTAAAAACATATGCCATCGGGATCGAATTGTAATGCATTAATATAATTGCTTATTTATTATGCATTATTATTATTATATTGTTATAAATAAATAACAATTCGGTAAATGATATTAACCTGAATTCTTTCATACGGAAAGATCTCGAATAAAAAAAAGCTAGAAGTTAAATCTCTCCAACAATTTGAGCAATTTGTTCTTTTAAGTTTCTTGCCGAGAACTCTAGTCACTGAAGTCAACACAGGCTGACTAAAAAAGGAATTCGTGAAACGTAAAAAAGTGGGGGAATATGTCCGCCGAAGATGCCCAATTTACTCCTGGCTGTTCAGACTCACTCTAACAATGACAATTTCTTATCCTAAATCAAACAAGTATTTTTACAAGTCCGCTCAAAATTTTCTTAGCCACTGTAAGAATTCAACTTTAGTGAAACTGACTTAGTACAGCAGATTTTTTTTAAATTTTAGTGCATCATAACCCTTATAACCATTAAAATGAAAAACGGGCGAGGATCAGCTAACCGTTATTTCGCTTTGCTAGATTTTGGTTTTTTACATTCTTTTTTTAAATGGCTGAAATTTGTTACGGTCTTCGTGTGTGTTGTATAAACTTGCTTCTTCTGATTTTGCCGCGCACTCGTGTTCAGGGGGGTGGGGTTACTTCTACCAGTTAAGAACAGTCTGAGCCGCATAGCCTACGTGCAAAGAAGAGAAAACAGCAATTCGAGGGAATGGAAATGAAGATGAAAATAACTCTATTCAAACAAAACCGAAAAGGATGTTTTATTTAAAGGCAGAGCTCCTTCAAATCTCAGTCGCTGTCGCTATCCCTTGGCACATACCAATGTTAAAACATGTGGCTGCCCCCCGAGAGATTTTGGACACTCGTGGTCATTGTTGTCATAGTCTGAGGACGTCCTGCTGTCGATCAATTGTTGAAACGAGTCTTATTTCTAATACAAAGTCAGTTTCCACTAGAATAACAACAATCCCTCACAGCAGGCTAAGAAATCAGAGCTTTCCGATCTAACAGCTACTAGATCTCGAGCAGCCTTGGAACGACTTTTTACAACAACAGCTTGTCTCCTGACTTGTCTAACTCTCTACAAACGAATTTACTGCCTTACAAACAAGTACGGTAATAATTCACTCCAATTTTTACGGTAAATTTGTCACAGAGTAAACAGCATTTCTTCCAAATTGGATTTATTTAGTGAGCAAACAGTTAATGTTAGGAAAACGCAGTGAAAGGGTATCATACCCGTTAGTGATTCCGGATTTATTAGAATTGCTTTGGAATGTCGTCTTTACAGATTATACCCACATTGATTTTACAGCCCTAACCATTTTTCTGCCCTTCACAGGTTTATGCAAGCGGGAAATAAAGAATTACAGCAGACTTTTGCGCATTGAAGTGTTTTAAAATCATAGAACTGTGGTGAGTCATGTCGGTTATGTAACGGTTTATCACGTTGGTGTTTTTTTTAAGTAAGAATTACTCACGGTTTTTTCTAGTTCTCTTATCATTCCATCCATCTTGAAGTGTGTTCCGTATGGTACTTTATAAAGTATATTACCGGAAAATAGATGGATTATTCTGAGTGATTCTTTCCCTTTTCAGTCAACACTGTTCTATAATAAGCCTTCATTGTTTCAGACGAGGGTTGTTTAGTATTGCAACCCATTGTCGCAAAAAGTCACAAAAAGCAAATTTTCAGTAAAGATTGGCAGAAAAATATTTCAACTTACGAAGCAGATTACTCTTTTAATATTAATTTTTTAGTAGAGGACAAATTGAATCATTAGTCGTGAAATCAGGGCCAAGCAAACGTGAAGTGCTGACCTTGATGGTGGTTAATGAGATTTAATGCTCAAACACTTTGCGGTTATGGTGGTCCGGCTATGGCTTGTCTTGTTGTCTGATCTCGCCTCAAGAGAAGTTCGGTGATCCACGATTTCCCATTTTTTTCCGCGTTATTCTTCCTTCCACGTCGGAAACACAGGTTACATACAATTTTTAAGTTTGCAAGACTCTCAGCACAGGTAAGTAGAGATACACAAAACCCGCCAGTATAAAATGTCTCGAGAGAAATATCCGCTAATGGATCAATGAATTCAATCTGCGCTGAGGTATGTCTGCAGACAGGCTAGCGTTTTCCCAAACGAATGAAGTAAATGCAGGTCGCCATAAAGCATAAATCTCTTAAACTAAATATGAAGTATCAAGAAGTGCATGTTAAGAATTATGTAAGCTAAAGAGCGTATATATGAGGCTGATCATCTGATAACTTTAGTCAGACTCACAGAGAATAGAACTGAAGAATAGTATTATTCTCTCTGCATTGAGCATCAGTACTGAAACGAAGAAGTCGTATTGAAAGGGAAATTGACTGCTAGCACCACTTACAGACTGGTTTCATCGGTGGTCGTGACAAATTTTGTGGTCATTCCGCGATACAAAAACGAACCAAGAACGATAAGTTCAGGGACTACTGCAAAGCTGATTCAGAACAACATGTATTGTTTTTTAAACATAACAATATTTCAATACATGTTGTTCTGAATCAGCTTTGCAGTAGTCTTTGGACTTCTCGTTCTTGGTTCTTTATATTTTGGCTGATTTGATCTCTTTTCTAGAGATCCAACGTTTACAACTAGCAGGATCTTCGTCCACGGTTTTTTCAGTTAATTTAATCCTTTATAAAAAAACGAGCCCATTTATATAACCTACCCTGTAGCAAGGACCCAGGAGCCATGCAGGATTTGTCAGAGTTCCTTCAAAATTCTGTTTTGTGTCAGACGGAATAATGAAATAGACAAAATCTCCACTTGTAATGACATTCTGTCCAGACATGTTCGTTAACTCGTGATAGTCCTGCAAAAGACTGATGATTGTTTACCAGGGGTTCATCGTTTCTCAGCTTAAACCTTCTATACGTTGTCGGGAACCTAGCTTATTTCATGTAAAATGTAGCGAGTATTTTGTTTACAGACGTGGTTTACTGCATGGCGGCTTTATTCATACCATGCTTAGCTCGGATTCATGGCAGGAGCTCCTGTTCATGGTCACCCTGCTGGTTCTAGCCTACGCCCACGCGCGCTGAGTTTTTAGCTGATAGTCGCGGAACCGCGAGCGTTGTTTTTCGTTTCCTGATGTGCCGTTTCCACCATGATAAAGGCATTGATAAAGGTCGACGAGATAAAGAGAATTTATTTTTATTATTTCAAACTCCTATACATCAAAGTTGAAATAATAAATTTCTTTCCACTTCCTGTTAACTACTTTTGTAAGCGTTGCATGACTCGGTTCTAGATGCACGATGTTTTAAAAGCAAGAATATAATTCTCTGTGGCGCTAAACAGCTTGAATCACATCTAAACGTCTTGCCTAGAAACTGTGAGTAGAATGTGACGCATATAACGCGTAGTTTAAAGCGTTGAAGAAGAGATCACGTGGTCCATGACTTTTCTCTCAATTCAAAGCAATGTCATTGGGTTTGCGGTGAAAGTGCTCACCATGTTTACGTGGTCGCGCATCAACCAGTAAGGAGTTAATCGCCTGTGCAGTGAAACTGATGTGAAGTTAAGAACAGAGCAGATTTTTGCCCCTATTTAAAGCATCCTCAGTGACTCGTATTAGTTAGCCTCAGTTTTCATGTCAACGTCTTTTAAATGTATGAGTAGCTGTAATGGCAAAGTTATGTTTGCTACTGGCACGCTTTTACAGTATTTTGCGCTTGTTTCTTAATATTTGGTTTTCCTGTATACTTCAATGTTGCAACAGATCTAGAGAACTAAATAACAGATCTTTTGGGGCGCCGTTAAAAAAGTCCAGAGGACAATCACTTCTCTTTAAACACAATTTGAAAAAGTCTTCTCCGAGGATACTAATCTTTCTACAGACGGCAATAGACAGACCTAAAATGTTCAGTCTGGGGGTTATTAGTTTGAGCATTTCATTCAAATCACTCAAGTCAGAGGCTGCGCTATTTTTGGCAAAAATAAAAATACCGATGGAGTTTTTGCCTTGGAAATAACCAAATCACCAATATCACATTCTTTTTCTTTGAAAATTGTTTAACATGCTATCCAAGATTAACAAGATTGTTGTAAAATGATATTTTTTTCAGTATTTTTTTGTGTGAATTCAATCAGGCAGATAGTCAAGAGTGCCTGGCAGGTTTGGCCCAACGCTCCACAATCTCTTTCTCTTTTCTCTGTCTTTCTTAGGATTTTGTCTTAGCTATATTTGTAATAATGTCTATATAATTTGGTAATACATAAACACCTACTCTTAGAAATAATTATGTGAATCAAACAAAAAATAGGCCTGATATTGTGGTTTGCTAGATAAACCTTCAAAGGAGCTAAACGGAAACATCCTCTAGTACTCTTCCTAAAGATAAACCTGCAGCGTTTACGAAGTCTTGAGAGAACGCCCATTTCAAATCTTCCTTTCGGTAGGAAAGCTTAGATGATCGACAATTAAGTTTTCCGCAACCAGCTTGACCATTATACAAGATAAGTTTTTTATATAATTTTATTCGTGGTAAAGAGGAAAAAAATTTGCTTCGCAAAGAGATCGTCAGGTGTTGCCTGAACCACTGTAGGATATGATTATAACTAACTTATTTTTTGTAGTCTTCTTATAGATAAGGTTAACCTTCCTTCAGCGGTCTTCCCATTCAGCTTGCCCCTCTATAATCCTCTTTTACCAATTGAGTTACAAAAGTCTGATTAAAGAGAAAGGTGTTTATTCATGCTTTAAGCGGTAACACGCCTGATTTACTCTGTGATCATCGTGTGTTCAGCCCGGACCGCTCACGGTGAGTATCGCTAAAGTTTTAAAATTTTAGCAACCAACGGAGCACAAGCTAAACAGTAATTGTATATGTTTGCAGGAGATAAATTCCCTAAATTGAACTGTAAGCTCAAGAATTGTGAAGAGGTTACAAGAGATTGTAAAGACTGACATTAGCAAAGTCATTTAGAGTTAGGACAGATTCCCACTGGCTCCTGTCAAATCGAAGGTAACATCTACGTCGTTTTATTAATTAAAATTACAAGGACGTTGCTTAAAAATAATGAAATTTCGCTAAAAAAAGACAAACTCTATATTTTTGTAGGGGGCAATAAAAAAAGTTTTAAAGAGACTTCAATTTCGAGTTCGGTTAAGAGGAGATGATGACTTGTGCCGATGTAGTAATCTCAGTAGTCATGCAATCACGTAAAATAAGACTGTCCTTGAAAGAGAAAGGCTAATCTTAAAACGCAGAACGGAATGTATCAGAAATCGCTAGATAGTTCCGTTTCATGTTAAAGCCTTTGTTTCTTTAAATCTAGCTATGGACATTCCACAGCGACGAAAATAGTCGAAACTATTTTAAGCGCGCATGTAAAGTAGTTCGTCATTAATACAGAGATAGCAGCAGCAGAATATAACATTTACGCTCGAGGCTATTCATTCTTTGATTTAAACGAATCATGATAATTAGTTTATAAGATTAATAAGTTTGGAAGGAGGCCGCGAGGAAGGGGCGATAACGTTTTATAGCATAGCAAATCTTTTGATGTTAAGTAAATAAGCATTGCTCGTTCAGGCTATGTTTGATTAGCCTGTGTTGGTTGTATTAGAGGATTTACACTCCATTGAATAGTTTGTTTACATTAAGAACTGTTGTAAATGGCCATTATATCTTCCCAGATTGTTTCATTGTTTTCCTGTATTTTGGTAAAGATTTAATCTTTTACTGGAATAAATTTTCCAGCTTTTTGAGTGCAAGTTTATCAAAAGAAAAGGCAGAACTTTTCTTTTACATTTTTGGTAGTAAATGTCACCCATATTGAGAGAGGACGAGAATTTTGCTTTTCTCAAACAAGGCCAGGGAATGTAACATAAAAATAGCTCTAATTTTACTTGCTTAAAGGTGTCAATGCACAGTTCATCAGTGGGCTGATCTGACCTTTCAGTCGCCATGTAAATTCAAAAGAATGGACATCCAGTCCGGAAATATCACATGGTCGTGACTTTTGCGTATCCGATAACCAAATTTAGCACTAAGTTGCAAAAATACTTAACAAATTTTCATTAAGCTCATAGGTTACTAAACAGGTTCAGGAAAGGAAAAGAAAAAGAAAAAGAAATATTTCTTTGAGGTGGAATCTATTAATGATAAAACAACAAAACGTATATTTCATCTTTTTTATGGTAATCTGTTTGATGTTATATTTCTACCGTTAACAAGCTCTTTAAAGTTGACGTTAAAATTGATTTGATTTAAATTGTTTCTTTGTATTAGATGAACCAAAGCTTGTCGCAAAGTTACATTGCACATCACCTCTTAATCAAAGAGTCATACTTTCCCATCCAGGTGTGACTAAGTGTCTGACGGAAACATTTTAAACTGATAAATAACTACAAATTGTAACACAAAATAGGCGATCCCGCATAATGTCACCAAACTATACTGATGCTATCAAGATGTACTAATGGAGTTCTATTGTTCACTTCAGATTTTCTAGAACACTCTATGGTTAACAATCAATGAAAATACTTTTTCTGCAGGGTGTTTTTCAAAGTTTTATAATAACTCCTAATGTGGAGTGAAATAAATCCCGATTCTGGGGTTAGTTTTGGGGCCATTTTGCCATTTTCCTGTGTGATAGGGATTCCAAAGCAAAAGTTAAAAACAGCTGCATTGGTAAAAAGAATATTTAAACTTGGAGTCAACTAAAACAACCCCTAAAAAGGAGTTATTGCCAGTGGTGCCCAAGAAGTTGTCCTTAACTTTTACAATTGAAATAACTCATTTTCGATTTCTTTATAAGAAGCTTTGAGCATAGAAAAGTTTCACATTCGAGTAACGAAGTTTTTTGTTGAAAGTTTTAAAGATTTCTTATTATAAGTCTTGTTAATATGGCCACATTTCTCCGGCAGCTTCATTTGTTCAAAATACTAAATTCATTTATTTGATTTGGTCAATAAAGCCTCCTATAATTCACGGAACTCGAACTCGTCTCTGACGACTGGTGTAGAGCAGATCCACAGTTGAGGTCAAAAAGCATTTTACCTTCAAGACTGTGGTCTGTAGCATGAAATAGAGTGAAAGCTAATTATGCACGGTCCTTCGACATCCAGCAACCGCCACAAAGCCTGTGGTAACTGTTTTCCAACGGAAGCAAGAAACATAGTCACACTAAACTTATCAAGCATAGGATAGAGGTTTAAAAAGTTATAATTTGTTGAACGATGGAGCGAGCGAAGGAAAAAAAAGTTTTTTATTTCTTTGGAACAGACATTTGTTTTTCCAATTTCCTCTAACAATTGCTTCATGCAAAGCTGACATTCATACTTAGTGTTAGTGTTAGTTAAAAATAATGCTGAATTTGCCAGGGGACAGCTGTAGAACAACCTAACGAATCTATAAAGCTTTTTGGTTTCATAGACAAAATGTAAAATGAAGGATTATAATTATTGTAATTTATGTTAGGTTTTATCATGTTCGCTAACTTCTAGCATCTTTCTCCCGTGCGCACATCCACATAATTCACAATTGACCACGATCCCACATCTCTGTATCTTAAAGGAAAAAACTGTCATTCTTCTATGCTTTTCCCGTTCATAACTTTGATCGCGACCTTATTCCTGCAAATGCTCCACACACTTGACTGCTTATCCACCGTGCAGAACATTGCAACACTTACTACTGAATTGAGTCAATGTTTTAAAATTATTCAACATTCGAGAGTTTCCAAAGAACATGTCTTAAAAGTTCGGTGTCTATAGTTTAACACTGGCAATGGTAAAAAAGGGCAACTTAAATCTGATCTCTGAGAAGTACATGTCTTTTTGAATGTTTCTGGCCGCCGGACTACCCTTTTTAGAGCAAAACGGGAAACAAAAGTAACCTGTTGCAACCTTAATGAGCTAAGATGTATAAAAGGGAGGAAACAGATTTAATGGCAAACTTTGTAGATAGAATTATTATAAAAATCATGATGGTTAAAATGATGCTCAAGGAAAATGCCGCAATGAACGGACAATACAAAAAGTCGTTGTTTCACGTAAACGGCGGTTTCTCAACAGGTGAGCCAATGTTAAAAACAACAGTTGAATTAGCATTGCAAACAAAGTCTACAAACTAGTAACAAACATGTTAGAAGTTCACAACACTGTAATTTCAGTTGCTGAGACAACTCCACATGCGGTGAGTAATCTCTTAAAGAACGTTATTAAGAGCTCGAACGCCGCCGAATCGAGCAGAATTAAAAGCAGGAAGACAGAAGTTAAGGCTGCATATGTCTTGATCCTACAGTCGTTTATCAACACTAAAATTCATTGTGAAGACGCAAGTTGGGTTTTTGAAATAGCCGAGCATGCTAGCAAGTTACGTGTGGCCCAAAAGGTTTCAGTTGTCTCCTAATTCAAATTTTTTCCTATGGGAAGCACATTTTTGTCCTATGGATAACCATTTTAGCTTCATGTGGAAACCTAAGTCAGCCATTGTTTTTCTACGGTTGTGAACCAACACTACTCAGCGGGAATAGCCAAGGGAGCAGAAAACACCGCTTATTACTTTAAATAACAAAAGAAAATGCTTGCTAAAAGAGGTGAAGCAGTTTATTCACAATCTGCAGGACATTTAGATTGTTCAGAGTAGTAATTACTACGAACCAAAAAAATAGTGAACACATTGTTTCAACTGAAGCCGACGTTTGTCAAGATTTTGCAGATTTCAAAGTAAGTCTAGATCTTGTAGTTTGTATGACTGGATTCTTCATAGCTGTGCACTTCAACAAACGAAAGTTGCTCTCTGGCCATGTTATCTGATCCTTTCTCGACGGAGACTGTGAAAAAACATTTAAACAACCACATAAAATAAGCATGCTACCACAGCAGATTTGTGAACGTTTTTCTGCCCAATTATACCGTCAATCCACTTTTTATCATAATAAGCAACAAAATTAAATTTTTCACAGTTGCTTTTAACATAATTAACGATAAAGTTCTTTGTTGAGAGTTAATTGTCACTCTTTAGTTGATCAGCTCTACCAAATGAGTTAATTGTTTTTTGGGTGTTGTCACTGTACGAAAAATTCCGCGCCTTGAGAGAAGATCACCTTAACATCGCTTTCGTCTCCAAGCCATATTTTTTGCCTTAATCAGTAAATTGTGAAAGAATTTAAGAACAAGCTAGGTTACGTCTGTTTTCGGTGCTGTTTAGAACGTTGAGTTAATGTTTAAAACAGTAACAGATATACTTAATATATCATTTAAGAAAACAAACTTCATATACAATGTAATTGGCACTTTCCAGCCCGAAAAAGCGTTCATCTTACCAGGTAATTTACATGCATATCCCGTGTATAGACATACATTACACTATACACTTACCAGGGCTCCGGAAACAACTCATCCACAGCTAGAGGATGACAAACGAATTGGAAGAAATTTGTCATTTCAACCTATTCAGTTTTTTGGCATCATGAATGAGGTGCACCAGCAAATAAAAAGCTGAATCTCTTTATCTTATCTGCGCATCCTTGGTTTACAGTTTCTGTCCTAGTTAACACGCACTGCCAAGTACTAACTCGCCGGTAGTAAGCGTTTCCACGCGAAATATAGCTGCTTCACAAAAACAGCTTGGAGATACTCAATGCGGTATCACCGGGCGAAATATTTTTTTGTTCTCTTGCACATGACAGAACACTTTTCTCAAGCTTCCTAAACTGCTTTTTTTTCTTGATAGAAGTCTATTGTTATAATAGTTACTACACTAATTCCAGTGACTCTAAATATCCCGCGAAAAGATTCAGTTATACCATTAAAATACTGCTTTTTTGGCGCAATTTTATTTATTTTAAACTCATCTTTTCCCTGTTTTTTCAATCTCGGCTGTGTGAAAAAAAAAAACAGATTAATTTATAAACAGTCTAGCATTCTCAGCACAAGTGAAACCGTGGCTCGGCATAATTCAAAAGTTTAGTCCCCTGCGTGGTTTGCTCAGTGTTAAGATAACTACGATAATGCAAGTATGATGTAAGCTTAAGCAATGCGTTCTTGAGCAACATCATCTAATATGGATTAGAATGATTTCTCTTGGCCCTTGAAACAGAAAATAACAACTAATGCAAAATGGCTACAAGTAAACTAAAGGGGGATGGAATTAGTGCATAATAGCGCGTAGTATTCTACTACCTTAAGTAAAATCACTCTTTTTTATAGAATAACAATGATGGCACACACTTTGAAGTCTATACCATAGAGTTAGAACGTAATATCGCAGCGTGTTCCAACACCTGTCTTGTTAATCCTTGTCTTATTACACTGACAAAAAAGCTTATTTTTTCCACTGAACATTCAGTAAAACGCCCACACTAAAAACTGCCCGAGTGTGACATACAATGATTTTACTGAACATCTTACAATGTTTTGTTCTAGGTTGTTCGTTCTTAAGCAGTCTACTATTAAAAAATAAAATCTCTAGTTACTAGAAGTAAGGGTTTCTTCTGTAGAAATATAGTTTAAAAACTAACTTTTAAAATATCTTAGAATGGGGCCAACTTAACGGAATGTTCTTTAAGAGCATTCAACTTAACATTTGTAAAGGTCCCTTTCGTTTTCTTTTGGTGGTTATTCAACAATCGCATTGTTTTCAATGCCCAATGCAAAATGAGCTCTAGTCACTGTACTGTTAGCTTGCGTAGCGGGCGCCAGTTATTTTTTTTAAAGGCCGCGCGAGGGGAACACGCGAAGGGGAAAAGAAGAAAAGGAAGGGCCTCCTGTCCTTTTCTCCCCTCGCGCGTCCTCGAGATTTCTTCCTTGGCCCTAAAAAGTAAAGTGCCGCCTGCTGCGCAAGACTACTGTACTGTATGCATCAAAACAAGAGATGATTTATGAAATACAGGTATTTTATGGCAGTGGTTTTCCAACAGAGAGAAAACTCAAAGTCATTAAAAGGATAATCATATACGTCAAAAACAAGCAAAGTCTGCTTGCTATGGCTACAAAATCTCCCATGCACCTTGCATCTTGCACCTATCCCGTAGTCATGGTGACCGTTGGGACGCCACGAACCCAGCAACCCTTTCCCTCCATTTAATTTTGGTTTCAGGTTCTCTTAGGGCGTCGCAAAACTTCACCCTGTCTAATAAGAGATATTATTCTCCCAAAACGCTTCTATATAACTTGGCAGACGCGGACATGATCTATCTATTAAGTAATGACTACACGCAATTAAACTTGAATTAAGTCTTTAGTTCCTTTAACTATAAACTATTACACTGGTTGTTAAGATACAATTATTTTGATTGCTTCATTAATGTTAAAATGCCACGCTTTAGAATTCTCAATGAACCATGCAGTATTCTCGCCAGAAGTATATTGTTATCAGGCGAGACCTTGATCTACTCTGGCTCGAAAACACTTACATTGTACACACACTACGCCGGTTAAAATGGATGCGATGAAAGTTACTTTATGCGGGTTTTGTTGTATTTCACAGAGTGATTTATTCAACAACAAAAAATTTAAACAGCTTAAAGAGAATTTGAATGGTATTAGAGACGGAAGATAGAAGGCATAGAATTCAAGCTAAGGAAGGTTACATGTCTCGACAAGGAGCCTAATGAGATTGCCTTCTATAGCGTGTCGCCAAGTTCGTTCCTTTTAAGGAAGAACTAAAAGGAAGAATTAAAATTCTTAAGTTTAAAACTAATCCAGCAGTAACGGCGGAGCGTTTTGAAACTTGGGGGAGCGGGGGGGCTCACCTTCCACTCAGCCATACCTACTCAAATTTTCCGAAATATCCTTTGCGTTGTTCGTTGGCACAAGCAAAGTTCTCAGTGTGTCTGTACTCAATTTTTAACAATGCATCAGTAGGCAGTTATTCGGGCGGTCCTGCTTCATCGTTCTTCTTAGGTCGTTCTTGAGTCTGCCCTCCCCAATTTTTGTTTATTGAGAGAATATACTTTTAATATCTCTATATTTACACGCCCAGACACAATAAGTTTTAACACCTTTTCTATAGAGATTACTTCCGGATAGGATTATCGTCATGTCTTAAACTGTTACATCGCTTGTGGCTATCACGCTATTTTTAGTGGAAAAATATTTCCTTGCTGCAAATTTCTGACCGTTCACTTTGGGAATATTTTGAAACTGTAGCACTGACGCAGCAGGGGTGTGGCAATAAGACCACTTCTCGTGATTCGATCTTGGTCGCCTTTCCTTCCTACGGTAAGCGGGGGAGGCGACGATCGTGTGTTCGTAAGGACGCGAGGTGAGGAAAGTTAGAGGAAAACTAAAACTTGACGTTGGCACATACCTGAGAAAAGAAAAATCTTAATTCCTCAAGTAGAATTTACTCATTTTGAGGAACTTTTAATATAAGAAAATGAGCAAAATGTATGTTGCTCATCGCATTTCAGCGCAATTATTGTTTATAACAATTAGGTTTGAGTCAAGAAATCTTTTCACAATAATGTATTCAGAATGTTAGAAATGGTTAGATTCAGCCAGGAAAGAAAAGGCTACAGGCAGATCGCCGGGTAGGGGTGGAGTGTATTGATCTGCTTCCGGTGTCGGCAAACCCGTCTCAACTTTTTGTTTTTTATGAACATTATTACCAAGTCATAATGCACCGCTTAACTTGACCTAGAAAGTTCAGTTGCCGGACGGAATTGATGGGTGTAACAAATAACTTTGATTATTGCATAAAACCATTTAATTGTTGAATTTGAACTACTCTTGAATTTTCAAAGTATTTAAAAGAAATTAATGAGTCCCCCTCTCATTACTGCTAGCGGCGGGTCCTCTTGTTGAACCCCGTCCGCAGTTCTCGCGTGTGAGGAGACGCTAACGAAGAGAGGGGGCGTTATTAAATTTCTTTTAACACATAACAAAATTAACGTTATTGCTAATCAGTCATCTCATTTCTATGTAAATTATATATATGAAAAAGGTCCGACTTAGTATTATAGTTGTATTTATCGGACACACATAAGACACCGTTTCTGAATACATGAGCAGAATTCACGATTACGCGGATAGCTGTGATATTAAGGTAAAAAGATTGTTTCAGAGTAATGAAAATCAACAATCATGTATACATTTTCAGTAATTAATAAGACCTGACTCCTGATTAAAGAAGAGTTTCTTCATTTACTGATCGTTCAATTAATCATTGGATCTAAGAACAGTCCATATTTTCAGTTTGACTAAAAGCTGTTCGTCTGATCTGTCGCTCACAGCCACACTCCACTGTGGCCATTAAAACACAATACTTGTTTTTAAGGAAATAAAATATCTATCCTTATAACCGAGAAAAGTTAACATTGAAACTCCTGTACTATTCTTTCGAAGTACGTTTCAGACTACGGGAAAATTGTTAAATGCTAATAAACTTTTGAAGTTAGGAGACGCGTCTAGGAACAGGAAAAACAGGAACTGACTTGAAAGTAATTGGCTTGCAATTCGTGGGCTGAGAGGATATCGGCTTTAGCTTCGGAACCAGTCTTAAAACGTGGAAACTCATAAAAAAGAATCAAAAAGTATGTGGGTGGGTGGAATGCTCTGATTGTTTCCAATCGAAAAGAGATTTTAAAAATAGGTTAACTAGCCAAGGCCGGTGATTCCTGTCTTGGTACTCAAAACTGTGATTTTAGTACAGCATTTCATGGAGTCTGGAGTATTTTGAATCTGATTTGTATTGCTTTTAGAACGAAGTTACTGGAAGTTACGTAAAATTGGATTTCACTTCTTGTCCAGTTCCTTTTGTAGAACCGCATGGAAGTATTTGTCTACTCAGAACTCATATAAATTGGAGATTGATTTCCGATGCTGGCCATGTCTCAGTTTGGCTTTAAACCACAACAATTTTGATGTAACATCGATCGTTAAAGAAACCAGATCACTTCATAAGTCAGTCCAGTGTATTTTAATTTGCTGTCATAGTGCGAATTCTTCTGTTTGGTTTTGGTGCCTTTTTGTCCTACTATCGAATCAGCCACTGTCTTTTTATCACTCTTAACTTCCTGCCCTCTGATCTATCAAGAAAGGGCTTAAGGATCTCCTTCCCCGCGCAATTATTTTCGGCCCAAGAAAGCCTCAAGATTAACAAGAAGCGTGACTCCTTCAGGAAGGAGAGAAAACAGCACAAAAAATTCCGAAAATATACTCACGTTATTAGACAAGTAGGTGCCAAATTGAAGACTTCAAACCTACCGAAGGTGACTATCGGGGCTCCAAATCAGTATATAAACCTGTATTAACTTTGACTTGATTATAATCTTCAAAAGGTTAGGTCACTCATATTTAGAGGCCTTTTCTATTTGGTTTTTTCTTGTATAAGGCAGCCCTTCAGTGATGTCGTGTAGTAATTAGGTCATATGCTCTGGTTCAAAAACTTAACAGTTCTAGGATTGAATATGTACTGGAAAGTATACACCAAGAAACTGAGTCGTTTGAATGAACAGGCTTATACGTAAGATAAAATTACGTTACACTACCCAGGTTTTGCTTCTGTTGCTCGAAAAAGTGGTCATTTCGTGTGTAGTTTATAGAAGTGAAGCTAGGTTTGCTAGTTTAATTTTTTCCACTTATAAATTGCACTTTAGGTTGCTGTGAGTGCTGAAGAGTTAGTTTGTTCTTTAAAACATCTTCATGTTGAAAAGTTACTTCAGACTGTCTTTATATTTGATCTATTGTAGCTGTTAAGCGGGGTTTGACCTCGCTTTGTTTTGAATGCTATATTTAGTTGTTAAAAAGTAGTTTACACAGTAGACTGTACTTGAAAGGTGGCTTTTCAAACGTAGCATGGTTGTTTTTAAGAACAGCTTTAACACTATGAACTGTTTAAAGACTGTCAGATCAAATTATCATGTACATTCATGTACATAAGTGTACTCACTTCAAGTTATCTAGATACTCGCACTTGTAATAAAACTGGAATGAAGATTCGTTAAGAACACAGGCAAACAAAACCTTAGACTCGCGGCGACGTTAATCAGGTCATTAAAAATACCCCATTACCAGAAATCAAAACATTATTAAGAGGAAAAAACAACAATAATATTTGCTTATTGACTTCGGTGACAATCAGATGTTGAATGCTATTTCTGGTTCAATGATTAAATGTCGTGACATCTCGAGAATAAGTGTACAACGTATTAAGGATTTACGGGAGAGATCAAGAGATTTTTTGTTACTAGCCGTAAATAAACTAAGTAGACTAAATATGAGACAGCAACCAGTCTGCTTTCTTGAACCAAAGTATAACTATAACTTTTTCCAGTGCAGAAAATCATGGACTAAGCAAAACCTTACAATGATGCACAGTTTGTACCGCCTTTGGGCGGAATTTGGCCTCGCTGGTGTTTCTGCGACGACTCGTTCCAAGACATTCTGTTATTAGCTGTCAAAGAAAGCTTTTTGTAACCAGTTTTGGTTCTTTTTAGTAAAGAAAATCACATAGAAGTCTAACAACACCATAAAATGGGATTTATGCTTCCAAAGTTTTTTGGAATTCGTCTGTGGTTGACTAAAAATCCGGCAAACTGCTGGCAATTAAGCCGGTTTCTAAACTTCCGTGCATGGATTTCCTGCATGATCTTTCAATGTATTTTCGCCTCCGATTGAAAAGCTAATCTTGACGCTGCTTTCATCAAACGATCACCCAATCACCTCAGGGCTAAAAAGTGGAAAGGCATCGCTGTGTACAAATCTGCTATCGGCTAAGGATTTACGCGAGGATTTACAAATCTGCCATCGGCTCTCCATGATTTCTGCATTTTGCGCGCATTCTCCTGGGTGATGCCTCTTGGACATCAGTCTTGTGTGTTAGCCGCGCAGTATCTAACCCGATCCATCTCAGTGGAGTTTTGTGGTTACTTTATTTATTCGAATAAGCGCCCAACCTCGAATTAGCGACCACCTCGAATAAGCACCCATCCTAAAGGCAGAAAAAGTTAATAAGCGCCCAGCCTCGAATAAGCGCCCACCCCCTTTCCCCTCACGCCAACCCTCAAAATTGAATACGTACTAGTAAGAGACTTCCCCGAAGACGGAGTTTTCTTCAGAGTATTTTACAGAAACCTTGCTTTGTTACATCTTCGCGTTTTGTTTTTACTATTTATTGTTTTGTTGCAAAATAAACATACTACACTTTCTGAAAATGTTGAAAATTTAATAAGCGCCCACCTCGAACAAGCGCCCACTCTGAAGGTCCAAAAATTTAATAAGCGCCCAGGGCTGTTAATCGAATAAATACGGTATGTCACCTGCAGGTTTACTAATGCAGTTGTTAAGTGGTTTTATTTGTTTCCAATTAACAACTAGTACTTGTTTAAGTAAATCCCTGCTTCCTTCTCGTTGCAATGAGGCCTTCTGTTTCCATATGCGGTTTGTTTCTTTTCTTCCTCTATTTTCTCATTTGTTTCGCAGTTTTTACGTTATTTAAAAAAGCTGTAATATGTCTTCTGATATTGTGAGGCGAACTTCAATTTTCCGAACAGCAAAATTACCTTTCTTTAAGATATCGCATACAGATTTTGCACTTGTGGAAAAACAAATTTAAAAAAAAAAACTGAAAACTATCAGTGCTTGAGGAAGGAGGGGTACTTTCATATTCATATCAAAATTATGACAGATAACAGCCCATGATACTGACGATCATGGCTTCTACTTGTCCCATACGTCACTGGTTCTAAGTAGGTGGTTTATATTTTTCGTGCGACATAATTGTCATACTCTTCGAGTATTAACGGCTGCTTTTGCCTGACCCTCAGCGGAAACTTAAGGCAGGATTGTTGAAAGCACTTTTACAAAAATGCCCCGGAGCTTTCGAACCCTCACAAGGGCGGGGCGGCGACGGACACAAACGCGTTGTTAATTACTCGTGCAAGATTTCCTATAAAATAGTTGTTACGCGAGACACAGAAACTCAGTATTGACAACTGGTTGTGCAGTAAACTACACAAATCAGTCCTTTTAATCTACAAATTCGTGACTTTCTTTTGGTCTCACAAGGTGCACACTTGAGGTTTTTGCGTGATTAACACCATCGCGTATAAGAGTCACCAGGTATATATGTGTAATACCACAGCAGTTATTTTGACACTTAGCACTAAAGGGTCAGATAGTGTAACCCAAGTCGAGAAGGCGCAGGCAAACACTTGATATGAAAGGTTGCCTCTGATTTTAATTAGCTTACCTTATTTATAAATGTGTTCTGTTACCTGGCAGGTCCTGAAGTAATCTCGCCGTTTATTAATCAGTTGTTATTTACAAGAACGGACGGTGAACGTTTAGAGCGACATGCAAGTTCTGTTTCGTACCACGACAATCTTATTCATACTCTGCGCCTTAGCACAGAACCTACACGCGATCCGTTGGCTGTGAGTATTCCTATTTAGCTGACCTTCTTGATTTTTGTAATTTTATCGGTCGTGCTATTCGACAGTGCAAAGCAAGTATCTGCTTTGAAACGTCACAGTATCGCCAAAAGTATGACTACTCTCTTTGTCCAACAGTGCCGTCAAGATAAGTTCAGAAGACCACTGGAACAGAACTGACTGTGGCAAAATACATGGATTCGCCGGACATCAGTACAAAATTTGTAGAAGAAGTCTTTCTGTCATGAAGTACGTATCTGAAGCGGTGGAAATGACCAAGGCAGAATGCCAGAACCAGTTTAGAAACAGACGCTGGAATTGCTCGACAATATCAAGAGCCCCATCGTTTTACAACGATCTTAAGAGAGGTTGGTAAATAGTTGCTAATGAATATGCCGTTGTTATTTCAAGTGCATGTTGTAGTGGTATTTCATAGAAATGGTTTATTTCATGCGTATAATTCTCCGATATTGGCCGTGCGGAAAGGTAATGTACTCATTCGGGTTGACATTAATGATTGTTTGAAAATCGTTTGGGACCGTACCTCGTTGAAACCTGAAAATCGCTCGGGGCGAGAAATCAAATCCGCCTCCCCGCATTGCCTTGTTATCTTTAATCTTGGTTTCGTGTTAGAGGTTATTAAAAACTTTACTCAGAAATAATAATGTAAAGACTCCGGAACATTATTTTGCCAAAGAAATATAGCGAGGTGTGGTTATTAGTCATGAGACAGGTTTTTATACCCAGAAGCAAATATATTCTCCTAATAGTAACAAATTGTTAGTATTCAATCTTTTGTTTCTATTCCTTGCGGTCATGAAGAATTTTAAGCCTTTTGTTCTTGAGCTCAAAAAAATCGTTTGTGAGTCAAGGTTGTATTATTTCTTGTATCACCCAGACAAAAGAGATGTCATAAATCAGCTCAAATAAGAAAAATTATCAAGGTCTAATTTCCACCATAAAAATAAACACGGGTGCGACATAGGGCATTCATAAGCTGGAATTACCCAGGCCATCTTGTCTTTTTCAGACTAATCAGACTAAAATATTTCAACCCTTTAATCACTCTGATGACCGGCCTGTAAAAATACGTGATCCACATTTAAACGGATTATCTACAATTAAATTTATACGGTTTGACACCAAAACCGCACTCTTTTAAATTGTCGATTGACGTGTTTTCCACCCTCTTAAAAACCCTCTGCTTCCTCAACAACCTTGGTTTTGATCAGGAAATTATGTTTTTAGGTTCTTGTTTGAATTTGTTACGCCACCACACCTTCAAAAAAAGATTCAGTCCTGAAGTCTACTTAATAAGTAATTTCAAGCCATCTGTAAGCTCCTTTTCATAGAACTACTCCTATAATTACCTAAATTATTAATATCCTCTGTATTCTTGTAATATCATATATAAACCCCTCAGTTCTATGTTCCCCGGAGATTTTCAAACTTCCATCTGCAAAAACATTTTACTTATTTTGAAACTGATCTTCTTCCACCACAAAACTAATTTCCTCAATAAAGTAAATATTTTTATGGTGCTGGGCGAAAATGGCTACTAAGTAAACAAACTAACAATATAAAACACAGACACTCTAGATAATGAGTAATTTACGCTCGTTAAAATATTATCTCAAAACGTGGTGTGTTGTTTGCACAGGAACTAAGGAATCAGCATATGTTTATGCACTTGCCTCTGCTGCAGTTGCGTACAGTGTTACTCAGGCATGTAGTATTGGAAGATTGGATGTCTGTGGCTGTGGCAGAACGCCAAAGATGAAACTAAAAAATAAGAACTGGATTTGGGGTGGTTGTAGTGATAATATCGCGTACGGTACCAGGTTCAGTAAAAGATTTGCAGATGCTGTGGAGAAGAAACGTATGAAAGATCCTAGGGCCACAAGTCGAGCGCTGATGAACTTGCACAATAACGAGGCTGGAAGAGAGGTAACATTGTCTGTCTTTTATATTAAATTTTGTAAAAAGTTTCTCAGTTTGTGTCGCTTGAACAAAATGCACAAAAACAAAACTAAATACTATAGAATTGCTTAACTTTAGAGCTTAAGTCAGGCTACAAACCGGAACTGAGAGCACTGAAGTTAAGGAAGTGTGGGAAAGTCATCTTTTTTTCGTTGGGTTAAACTGAAAATTTGCTTCCGGGATGGGGTGATTATTCCTTTCGTTAAGAACGTCATCTCTTGAAAGATTCTAAGAGAGCTATAGCTAACGATAATCGCTTCTCTTTGGCTCAAGAACACACTCCACAAGAAAGTAACTTCTCAAAAGAGCGTTGGTATAATAGGCTTTAAGTAACACTAAACTCGCAGCGGCTTAGACTTGAAAAAAATGGTTAGACGAGCCGAGTGATGATTCATGCTGCGAAGAAGTCATTTCTTAAATATATAATTTGATGTCAAAAGCTTATCTTACTGGGCCACTCAAGTGGCTACCTCCGGTTTTGAGAAAAGCGTCTTTTTTCGGATCTGCTGTTTTTGGTAGCGCAGAACGTATGCACCGGTTTTGCTATATATATCCTGGTCGGTTCCTTTCATCTTTTGACTCTTTGATATTGTAGTTCAAAGCGTTGAAAGTAGTGAACAGTTACTTAAAAAAATGTGTTTTCACTTCAGTAACGAGAAATTGTACAAAGTATCCAAAACGTAATTAAACTGTGATCTTTGGATTGACTTGGGCGTCGGGGATGAAATGGTTTCGTCATCATGGGGTATAGTTTCCACTGATTCAATTATTAGCACTTTTCGAAGGAGACAAAACTATCCGTCACATATTAGCCAGAAGGAAAACAAAGAAAAAACACAACTACACGCTAAAATATGTCTGAGATAAACAATAAGGGCTGCTAGCATGTATTCAGTGTCCCAAACGATCGTTAAAAACTGCAGCACTTGACTTATCGATGTTGTTTTAGATGAAAGGAATATCAAATCTCTAGTCTCATTAACAATAGGGAAAACTTATCTTCTGGCTAAAATGGTATATAATAATAGGTGCAGTTTTTTCTCTTTAAACATAGGCAAGCATTTTGAAATTTTAGTCGGGATTTAATCTAATGATTGTTGTGGTAAAGGTTATATTCGTTATTGGTTTAGACTGGAGGCAAACCTTACAGGTTAGGGTTAGGGTTAGGTGTCTATATTTTCTTACGAAACAATAAGTTTTCTTCTAGTGGTTAAGATCACGGTAAAGGAAAAGCTCCTGTGCGACACATTGAACGTTTACGAGTACAACTACCGTCACTTTAAGTTTATGGTTTGTAACTCAATATTTTTCACAAGATGTTTTATTGTATTTTATTGCCGTCGTCAATCCATTCTCACTTAAGGAAAAAGATTTCCGATACTCAAAACAGTTAGTAATGTGCTAGAAATGGAACATATTAATGTTCCAAAAATCCTTCTTAGATTTCTAGCTAATAAAGTACCAAAGGGTATATCATATATATATATATATTTTTTGTAGTTTTCACCTTCAGACGTGAACAAAATATTTTTTTAGAAACTTCGTTAAGTTTATAGTTCAATTTTTGATTTAATATTTGCCTTGTCTCGAAGGTATCTAGTCTAAGTACATTTTTTCCCGCTCAATCTTAACAGGTTGATTTTGTTGTAAACACAGTAAGCACAAGCTAAATACAGGTCTGTCGTAAACGAACGATAACAGAGTTGACTTGATATCTTCCTAAATTATTGCATTATACCTTTGCAAACTGACAATAAACAGAGAAACAAAGGATTTGAAATAAGCCAAGGTATTTCCCCAAACACGAGCTTATCAAAGATCACTAAGTGTACGCACGGGATTTTGCAGTGGGATTTTCTCCCTCTCAGTTGTCACAAACTCAATAAAACGTTCTTGAAGACGTGTCAAATTGACCTGTTGAGTGTGACAAGATAACTAACAGACAGTCACGAAATCAAAGATCTCTGTGAGGCAAGAGTGATGATTTCGTTGTTAAATAGTATCGAGAATAAGAACGAAGGTGACTTCTTTGCTGCATTTTATTGCATCAACAGTGCTAAACTTTGTTTAAATCAGTTGCCCTCAGCTACCTTAGGGGGGCGTGTTTGTTGTGCCCCTTTTTCCAGTGACCCATCGCCATGGTATCATCGTTATTGACACTCTTGATTTTCAAAGGAGAACCCTTCGGAATGCCGTTTGCAAAAGTTGTTGGTAAACAGCGTCCTTGATAAATATTAAAAAACGCTCTTTTTTACTACAATATCGGAAGAAAAACAGTAAACGCACTAGCACGACTTCCCTGGTTCCAGAGATCCGTTCTCGAAGTCGAACTTTTAGGAATGAGGAAAGGAAAAAACCTTTGGCACCTACGGCGGGTAATAAAGCAAGACAGGAAAGCATTGAGTGCTCATCTTTAAGTTACTTGACTTCTCTTATGAGTATGGATAGGATCAAAATTCGTGTAGGTGTTTCTTATCTTGTCAGGATGCATCGACCACACGCATGGTGCTCTTATATTCTAAACATCACGATCTTGTTATGTCTCTTCTACAACAATGTCTTTCTAGTCTTTTCTTTCAATATCACTGCGTGCACTAAATGACGCTCTTTAGAATGATGCATAATTAGTCTTGAGAATCCTTTCCTGGTCTCAATTCATTGTTTATAAACTGAAAGATAAAAATCTCACGAAAACCGTGGAGTTTATTAACAGCTTGCGTGAGCTGAAAATCTGAGCCCCGACTTGGGTACACTGAGTCAAGAGCTAATAAATGAATGAATGAATGACGTCATCTTCGAGATTTGACAGTATACACTGCATGCATCATAAATCTTACAACTATCTTTATTTGACTCGGCAGTTATCCAGCTTCTGAAGATAGAACAGCTGTGTATGAGAACTTCCGATGTCTACTTACGGTCTTACCTCAGACTGATTAACTTTTGATTCAAAGTCCTTATAAAATAAACACATTGAGATATATTTTTCCTCATGAATAGTCCTGGGTGGAAGAGAATAACTGAAAGATATAGATAACTAAATCCATCTGCTAATAATTAGTGAAAAAACAAGCAAGGATAATTTGCGTTTCTTAATCTTTAACAGGTTACTGGAATTGACTAAAAATGTCTCCCAAACTGCTCTCCCACAAAGTTCATTCATCATTCGGCAGAATAAAGTTCCATAAAGTCCCATAGTAAATTTCCATGAAAAAACCCAATGCAACAAACAGTTGCCGTTAATGACGTGTACCCGAGAAATCGAGGGTCGTTAAATTTTTTGGTTTCATTTCTCTCAGTTATTTAGAATTCACCTGTTTCTAATATAAGTACCACATTACATGATTTAAACATTTACCCATTTACCCATTTTCAGTAAGAAAACTGCCGTATTTATGTAATAGTCAATTTTAACACATCTGGTAGATTTTAACTGCATGAATTTTAGCTTTAACAAATTCAAAAGCGACCTTAAATGACGACAAACTGAGTTCAAAAGAAAGCGATTTCCTCTGTTTTAAATTTTTTTAACTGAACAATACAAGACGTAAAATATTTCATTTTAGTTGTAAACAAATCCTTTAATTAAAATAAAAGTGCAAAGATTCTATTCAACACCTTTGTAACAGTTTTAAGGGGCGTTAATCGAGGGGTAATGGGTTTATTTCCTCTAATTTTGTTGATTGCTGTTCTCGACGTTGGAATGGGCCATGTTGATTTCATTGTAATATATCGCCAAATTATGTAAAATCCGTGATGTTGTACTCTAACTTTGAAAAACATCATCACATCATTAATTCTTTTAAAATCAATCACTTTTTGATTAACAAGTTTCATGCACTTCAAAGCAGGAATAACATAAAGGAAACCTTCGATAAGCAGATTTATTATCTACGTAGCATATGTCCCAAATATGGAAGGTATTAGGGAGGGCGCTGAGGAAGTTCGTCGTCTGTTATCTCAGCCTCGACGCTTACACTTTCACGCCTTTAAGCTACTTTAATTGGACCCAGAAAAAAAGAAGAAACCTAAAAGTTACTTCGCCAAGTATCGAGAAACGAAGAGAACCTGCCTTATAAGTTGCTCATCGGGAGATTTCATCGACTGTTTGATTACAACACCCTTGCAAATGGGTTTTCATTTGCAATTTATCATCCACTTGAACGGAATTTCTGGCCATAGTCGACGAATTAGAAATCATAGGTCACATTAAACAAATGAAGCTTTGAATTGCTACTTTCGAACCGCAGCTCCACGGGCGCAAAATTTAGGATAGGAGTCATTTACACTAGTACCTATGTAATCCTCCTCTATTGTGCGTATGTGCCTCTTCTGTTAGTTTCTATTCAATGCACTACTTAAATCCAAATATTTTCTTCGGAAAACTGTCCTTGGAAAATGCCTTTTGCTCCCGAATCGAAAGCAGAAAACGTAGAAGCAATACTTAACGTTCATAATGTTTTCAGCTGAGACTTGGTGAAATCACATTGACTTGTCATAATTCCTACGCTCCTGGTGGTCTTCTGGAGCGTAGAGATAACAACAGAGATTATTGACATAACTTATAAATGCCAATTAACAGAAACTGAGAATACCGAACAACATCGAGAACATATTAAGATGACAATTTGCTACAAGGGCTGGATCCAGGTACCCTGTAAGGTTTAAGAAATTTTTTCGCTCTAATTAAGATCCTCGAAAAATTCTAAGGCGATGCTATTAAAAGAACCCAAGACTAGAGAGAATGTCTCTTCTGTGGTACAGATCCGTTAAGATAGATTTTCTGACTGACCTAATTGACCATAAAAGTAGAAATTCATTCGCAGTAGACCGAGAAAACATAGGCACAAACAAAGGATACCTTAAATTCCGAGGCAAGTCTATCTCTAATTTTTGAGTTTAAGCCCTTGTACGTAATTCGCCGTCGGAACATTCTGGCAAATTGGTCATCATTTTACAACCAAGCCTAACGTTTGTTGACAGTATAGTCTTAGAGGGAAGCTGAGGGTCAATTTTACCTGCTAATGTATTCCTTAATATCCAATGCCGTTCAAAGTGAAGCTCAAAGCTTCTAGGCAATCTGTTAGAGGTTCTTTTTCTTTCTTTTCTTTTCTCTCCCTCAGAATTCCAAAGAGCCATCGTTTCTTCTACAACAAGCATTACAAATTGAATAATGTTATTGCGTAATTATAGTATTATTTACAAACGGAACCGTTACAGTTCTAAGTAACTGGAAATTTCTACACGGTACACGGTAAATCATTAAGAAGCGCAGTAAGCAAAACTATCGTTCCCAGCGTCTCCTCTTTTTCTAGAGGAAGAACGATACTGGGAACGACTTAGATACATTAGACGAACTGTGATCACATTTACGGAATGGTTACCATTAGCTTGTTTTTTAAGCGAGAGTAGCGTGTGCCAAACGTTCCAGCTAATTAAAGCAAGCAATTGACGCCTGATAGGAACAAAATCACTTCATTTCCTCAAGCTTGATACTGTGTGCAATTAGTTTCCCCGTTTTGATGAAAAAAAAAACGGTGAAACAGTGTGGCTATTATTTCCTAATTATCCCCTGAATGGTTATTTTCTGTTTAATTTTAGGCTGTCCGAGAAAAAATGGAAACTATTTGCCGATGCCACGGCGTGTCTGGTTCTTGCGAAACAAAGACATGTTTCCGGCGTCTTAAGGAGTTCAAAGACGTAGCCACCCTTTTGAAGAGGAGGTATGACCGAATCATCAACGTGATCACTAAAAACAAGGGCAGCAGTAAGAAAATGCTTAAGCCGAGGAGAAAAGTGCCATACACTCGAAATGATCTCATCTTCTTAGATCCTTCTCCTAACTACTGCAAACGTAGTCTTTCCCGAGGGACTCTCGGGACAGCCGGTCGGGAGTGTAACCCAAAGACAACTGGAAAGGGTAGTTGCTTGTATCTTTGTTGTGGGCGTGGTCATACAACCAAAGTGCTTCAAATCGAGGAGCGCTGTGAGTGCAAGTATTACTGGTGTTGCTACGTGAAATGCAAAAAATGCCCTAAGACGATTCAGGTTAGTAGGTGCAACTAAAACTGAACTCAGAGAGACAACAGTAACAAATGCAACGACTAAACATTTGGTGCGGGTGGATCAGTCAACGATGAATAGTTAGTGCCTACAACTGAAGAACTTACAAGGCAATTTGTGAAATGACTGGGAAAAAGTCAGGAAACTGTTCAATCATTTCAGCTATAGTTTTCTTGCAACCCCTTTCGGTATCTTCGATACTGTTTTTAACACATCGTTTCTGCATTCATTTCCGCAATCGTTTTAATTGTAAATAAGCAAGTCATTCCTGAAAAGCTGTGCCACTGGAAAACAAATGGAAACATTTAAATAATCTCTGCAAGGAATAACGACATGCCAAGAAAAAAATTCATAACACTATGCAGAAAGAACTATACGACGGTGCGCAGGCACAGCAAGAACAAGAAGTTTCTTTCAGAGAAGGAAACGATAAAAATGTGCTTATGCCCACCCCGTTAAGGTCACTAGCATTGGCTTTACCACAATAGGCATAACGATGATGAAAGAGTATATATATGAATGACTGTAAATGCACATGAGTACAACTCAACTAGTAGAGATCTCAGTCTAACAGGTAAACTACAGGCAACTTAGCCTGAGAAAGCACCGGACATCGCAAAATGACGTACGGGCGCACAATATCCATACTGATGACGCGACATCAGATCTGGGTAATGCTTGGTTGAAAATTTTCTGCAACCAATCAGAAGCATTACCCAGATCTTGGTAGTGACACGTAATCAGCGTGGAATTCTGCGCTCGTTTCTCAGACGTCATTTCGCGAGGAAACAAGTGGTGGCGTCGCAAAATGACGTCTGTTTACTCAGGCTACAAGCAACTCCATTCATGAAATTCTGTTTTACTAAGATCCATATGAGGATAGTGCTACTGTGATGCTCATTAGAACATTAGTGAGACTAGTGTAGGAGTGTTTTAAGCTTTTTAAAACTCAAATAGAACTGAGGTAAAAAAGATGTGAAATCTTGACTGCTACAAATGCAGGATGACAAAGGTTTTTAATATAATTTCTTGGGACACAACGCGCTGCAAAAGCCCAAAGGCAAATATAAGGGAAAGTGTGATCGGTGCCTGCGTATACGAAGCGTTAACACCAACCTCGTAACCAGAGTTTGCGTTACCCTTGTCCAGTGGAGCGTCATTGCCCGTTCCGCTGGACAAGGGTAACGAGGACTCTGGAAACGCGATTGCGTGGACACAAATTGTATGAGGACTACCGAAATGATAATACCAAAATTAGTGATAGTATCTTTAAAGAGAAAAAGAGAAGCAACACCTGTACCCCTTGTTATTTTGGAATCCCCCCTCTCCTCCAGGACGCTCTATATCAAGTACCATAGTTGATCATTTCTTTTAGTCATGGTTAAAATTTTTACCAAAACAATTTTTATTTTTGTGCACTGCGGTAGAATACCATTTTACGAACTCCACCCCATAACTTTTTCATTTGCACTTTCAATTATAATTCCTCCTCTCCGCTCCGTTTTTACTCGTTTCCCTTTTTCTGATAGTTTTGTTTGAAGCACATGTGTAACAAAGTCTGTCAGTCTTTTTGTGTGATTAATCTTCAGGTTAATGGTTAGGGACTTGTGTGCTTCGTGAAGAAACATCGAGAGTTATACAATCTTAGAAAGTTATTAATATTTATTCATTAAAACACGTTTATTTACACTTTAATAATATGCATTGTTTTACAGTTACAAATAAAGATGTAAATTGTCAGTCTTACGAAGACTCTTTCCCTTGCTTTGTAGATCACTTTAGTTGCTAAATTAAGCAGATCCGAAAGGTTCAGTAAAACTAAGGCCCTGTAGTATGCGTTTTCGTTTGTCATCGAAAACGCATCGATCGATTCGCGTCCACCTACCGTTTTGATTTGATGCGTTTTCGATCGTCCATGCTAAAACGTTCGAAAACGATAGAATTGTACGTCGTGACGTAAGTTGAACGCTATGCCCATGCTACAAACACACGCGCCTGCGATATTTTACAACCCACGTGGTACATATGACGTCATCCTTTTCACTTTTGTTGCGTTTTCGACCGTCCGCACTAATACGAATTAAAATGTATGCGTTTTCGTTTTGATCCATTTTCGAGAGCGTTTTCAAATAGATGCGCTTTCGATGAAAACACTCAGCGTGTTAGTGTGAACGAAAGGCCTAAACTCGTCAAAATGAACGCGTTTTCAAACGAAACTGACGCATAAGTTTGGACGGGGCCTAAGTTGAAAATTTCAAATATATTTGGTGGCTTTGGATGGGTGGACCGCTCAACAACCTGACGTTTTACAATAAAGTGCTCAGTCGTCCATACTGTCCATGACACGTTCATTAGTCATTATTGTTTTTTGACTATTTTCGACCAGTTGCATTGTGAAACAGTGGAAGGAAAAAACTATTCATCATGTTCCCAGTTTCCACTGATATTAGCTTGAAGCTATTCTAATTTACGTTTAATTCCTACAGTGACAAAAATAGATTAATATATTTTTTAATCGTGACCATAACCAAAGATCGCAAAATATTAAGAATATTAATATTCGCGCAAAAAAAAAAAAACTTCTGTCCTCAATACAGTTTAACCGAATTGTAACACTTAAATATTTTATCCAACGTCGACTTTACCTTTCACGGCTTAGCTTACTAGTATCATGGAGGTTCAAAAAAATAAATATCATGGGGTTTTTTTCTGTTGCGAAGCCGCGCCAGTTGAAATAGAGAGGAGACGTTTGACGTTACGTTACCATGGTGTGGCATTTTAAAGGTAGTGATCACTTGTAAATGCTCTATGCTTTACAAATATACTTCGATTCAAAACCTAGCTTCCACCGAACTGGATCGAAATGAGCGATGTTAGAGTTACCTATCCAAAAAAGGGGGATTAATGGCACCCCTCCCACTGCCAGGGGAAAATGAGACGGGCAGTCCGAACATATTATGCTTGTGGTCTTTTAACAGGCCCTCTCAAGTTCTTTTTACAGAATTCAGTATTTATCGTCAAATGAAATGTAGAACGTTTTTCCTCACTTCACTTTGAATCCCTTTCATTATTTATCTTGTGGTCCCCATCGGTTGAAGTCACCGTTTGTTTTATTAATCAACATAAAAGCCTTATTAGCTCGCTATATATATTTACAATATTTTCTCTTTATTTTCCTGACCTCAGGCGTATTTTACAAGAAGCATATTCGTGGAGTTTATGTTTCTAATCTGACACTAAGAACATTATTAAGAAAAAAAAGAAAAAAAAACTTCAATATGCTTGTGTCCGCCTATAGTGGTTACTGATAATAATAAGAATAACAGATATTAATCAGTAAACAGTATTCGCTTACGGAAATTGCTTTTTACCGATAATTTTAAACTGTGAATTTTAACTTTCATTATAATTTGAAAACTAACGAAGAATGCGTGAATGAAAGGAAAGGCAACCACGCAAGTATTATATTCAGTAATGATGTATTGCCTAGCAGGATTTTCAAAAACATTAAATTAATTTATTATGTAAGTAGTTTTTCTTTTATCTGCTTTATCTTTCCATTCTGAATCAAGTCAAGATATTCAAGAGAGAATGGCAATAGCATTTCCCAAGCCCTTACTAAAAGATATTCAAAAGGGAAAAATCGAAGGCAACAGCATTTGCGACATGAATCATAAAGTTACCGGCTCTTTTACTTCTTCTCTCCGACTTCCGCCGTGTGATGCGGACCTCACTGATCCATTTTATTACTATTTCATTCTCATTAACGCCCATCGTAAAATGAACATTTTTCAGAGTACAAGTTGGTCAAGGAATTTGTTTGAATTTATGCGATAACGAATTACCATTAAGAAAAATGTGAGTTATCTGCGTTAGCATTTCTTATCTTTCTTCTTCAAGTAAAGATTTTTTCTACCTGATGTACAATTTTCTACAAGTTTCTCCACTAATTCGATCATTTTAATATTGCAATGCTTTTACGCTGCTGGTGTCAATTTGTATTTGTACTGACACATCTCCATTAGTAACACGTCTAACATGTTGTTTCACTGAGACGCGTGGCCGCATCTCGAGCATTTTTCAAGCCTGGCAACAAATGTTTGTCACAAACATCTGCAATTACCTTAGTATTAGGCTTCAATTTTTCATTATGACTCAAACATTTATTAATGAGGAAAAAAAGCCATCCCATATAGCACTAAACTGAATCTAAGTTTGGATGCTATCCTCCTTAAAGAGACTTCAAAATATTTACGTTTGCAATTCAAGTTGATTAAAATGGTTGTTTCACAATTAAGGAGAATTGGAGCCTCTTTCATCTATTTTGCCTAGAGGGAAATAACTGCTCAGGGCTTGTTAAGTTTATCCCGCAAATGGCCCACAAGTTCGAAGTGGAAAATTGATGCTAAAACACATTTAAAACACGACAACATAGTTATAAGGCTTGATTGGCAAAAAACATTTGTATGACTGACGTATTTCAATAAAATATCGTTTTCAACAATTTTATCTAAATTCTTCGTACAATTTGTAGTTATGCGGTGTTTGAGGTAAGAACCCTTTAGCAATTCAAGGTTGGAACAATATATTCGCTTTTCGTGAAAAACAAGGTACTAAAAACTGAGATCCTATCTTTTGAATACACTCTTAATTTATTCTCCTTCATGATAGTGCGGGGCTCACAACAATGAGAGAATGGTCCCTCAAATTAAAAATCGTAAAAGAGAAATATTAATATATGCAAAAGCATTCAAATTATCACGCCACCTATGAAAGAGAATGAGATTTGACAGGCGAGAAATCGCTTACATAAAAGCCTTCAGAACTTCTTTGAAAATTGTATTCAGTGAGTTTTCTTAATCTTTTCGCCAAGCGAACTTGTCAATCAAACACATAAAAGAGAAACTTTCAACATTTCTAGTGCGAGTAATTTATTCCAGGTGATTGACGAGTCACTGTTTGGTGTTTCATGACAGACTCATGGTGACAGAAGACCCTACGGTGGTAAGCAAGGGATGTTTATATTTGCATAACGGTTGAACTTTAGGTTTACAGCGCATATAGACAGAGGCCCTGGTATGTCACGTCTCTGACCTTTTTTAATGCTATTGGACTGTAGCACGAATGGCTTTTGATTTGCCCTCAATGGGTGGCCAGCGTTAATAATTGTTGTTAATGTGATAGCAAATGCAGCATCTGGTAACAAGAGACTAGGTCACCACCACGCTGTCAAATCGAACTGCGACCCGAGGCAGTAAGGTTAACCAAGAAACTACCGAAAAGAAAGAAAACGAAAGCTGGTTGGCAGACACCATATTGCTGTGAACTACCTTCACCAAGGCGCGACTCAACAAACCAGTTGACAAGCTCCAAACCGTGGTTTCGCGGTATGGGCAAGAAACAAAGCAAAAAGCTTGATCCTGAGGTTTTAGGTGATCTCCTAAAACACACAAATTTCGACGAGAGAGAGCTCAAGTCTTGGTACAAAGGTTTCCTAAAGGACTGCCCGACCGGTTATTTGACGAAACAACAGTTTATAGAGATGTACAAAAAAGTATTTGATAAGGGAGATGCATCGCGGCTAGCCGCCTGTGTTTTTCGACGATTTGATGTCAACGGAGATGAAAAAATTGGTAAGACGCGTAAATGTTTATATCCTAAAATAATATGAGAAAAGGTTTTACTTTAATTCATTTCATTTTATTTTGTATTTCGTGAAAGAAATCCATAGAATTATTTCATCCAATTTCTTTTGATCACAAACTATTTTCATTTGTATAACAATAGCCTAACACTTTCATTTTGAAATAAAGTCTCAGTCGATAAGTTAAATTAAAAACAGCACATCGAGAGAGCAAATGTCGCCTAGATAATACCTTTGTAACTGTTACGGATTATGGGGACAAACTAAAGCATTCTATCAGTAACAAGCCTTTAAATTCCTCGCAACAACTCTTTATCAATTTCGCAGAACAAAATTTATTTCCCCAAGATTCAAAAGAAGACAAAAATTGACGAGGATCAAAACAAATGTTGCAAAAAAGACTCGTGTTTACAGTGTGTTCCGAAGTGTCATGAATAATTAAACATTGGTCAGTAATTGAATTTTCGTGCCTCTTATTGCACGAATATATATATTTTTTTCTTTTCAGTGAGGTAGTTTTTCTTGTTTTTGAGAAAGCGGGAATATGTCCTAAAGATACCATTTCGACAAAAGAGAGCTTAGCAGCGTTAGGAGAAGCGCAAAGGAAATATAACATTAACCCTGTTCATACGCCGCTGAAGAAAACCAAAACTCGCTATAAAGTTTCACACGAAATTGCCGCTGATATTTCAGCAAACGCATTTTATCAGTGCCCTCGAAACCATCGTTCCAAAAGGTTATCTTATGCCAGCAACGTACCCAAGTTTTCAACTACTAATTTCCATAAACAATTTTTGTGGATATATATTTGCCTGATGTGCCAGAGAAATAAATGAAGTTCGGTAATTGTTAAAAGCGTTGACAAGCATTTCTCAGACAGGTGCAAAGGGGACGAAAGGTTTTTGTCGGTTGCCATTACCCCGAAGTGAGCGTTTCGCACGACTTTGACAAAAGTAAAGCTTAGTACGTTCACAAACTAAGATTTATCTTCAGATTAAAGTTATGCAACAGCGTTGAAAGAGATTCTTCACGGAAATCCAGTCATCATTATCAACTTCATAATCAATACCTTTCGGAATATTAGTTAGTTAATGCTTTCTATTTCCATTTCTGGAGCTGTTTCGTTTTATTGAGCAGATGTACGATGCATGCAGTTAACAATTTCTGCACCGAAACTGTCAGAGCATGTTTTGCCTCATAAATGTTGAGTTTACAGATGAAACACTAACATCTCGCTTCCATATAAGCTTAAGTGTTTCCACTTTGCCGAGGATTTGCAATTTACTCCTAGTGAATTCGTAGGCTACCAGCAATGCTGAAACAATTTGAGTGTAAATTTATTAAACAACATGGCCGTCCATTTCGAATTTAATTCATAGATAAAGTCTATGAATTTAAAAATAAACATCTGAATTAACAGAAAATTGTAAAACGTTTCCTTCTTCTTTTAGTTTAAGGGAACTAAAATGAAATAAAAATTTATGACCTTAAATATATTTATTTCCAGTATTCAGCTGAGTATTAATTTGGCGCAGTTCATTAGCGGGATCGAAGTCAGAGAACTGAAATAAAATGAAGTAAAAATTTATGACCTTAAAAATATTTATTTCCAGTATTCAGCTGAGTATTAATTTGGCGCAGTTCATTAGCGGGATCGAAGTCGGAGAACTGAAATAAAATGAAGTAAAAATTTATGACCTTAAAAATATTTATTTCCTGTATTCAGCTGAGTATTAATTTGGCGGGAGTTCATTAGCGGGATCGAAGTCGGAGAACTGTAAACAATTCAAATCTGTTTTTGCAAACTGCTGACGATTTCAAATAAATTAATTGTGTAAGTAAAGGAAGTCTAAAACTCTGCAAACTAATACTTTTTTAAAATCCAAGTGAAACAAAAAAAACTTTCCTATCAAAACTTTATTGACACAAGCTACCTTCCGCTTTTTTTGTTGGCCTGGCTCTAAATTCTGACTGAAGGTAAGACTTCAATACGTTGTGTCATAACATACCCTGCGAGCAGAATTTTCCCTCTTGCATGGCTTTTATAAGAAACCTCTGCTCGTAGGGTAGTCATACCAGGACCATTAAATATTATACTTATTTTCAGTAGCGAGGACTTTTCAAATGAGAACTGTCTTTTTATGGTGGCAAGGGGTGGGGGGGGGGGGGGGGGGAGGCAGTGACATAGCTTACACCACCCGTCCCCCTGTGGAAATCATTTTTCCCGCAATGTTTTTGAGGAAGTTGGGTTAGTGTAATGAAAAAGGTTTTTCTAACGTAATTAGAAAAACGGCCACAAATACAGAACAAACATTTTAAATGGTAGAAAGCAGGAAGAAGTACAAACTTAGTTGTTTACCAGTAACTAACAAACAAACCACTCTTACGTGAATTCATGGTGTGTAGGAAAGCCAAAAAGTAAGAATCGAATCGAAGGTTGTATGCCAGGCGCTTACTACCAAAACAACAAAACTTCTCGTTTTCTGCGTGTCAAATACTTAACTTGGCGCCGCGCGTCTTGCCTAGCAGTGAATGACGCACAGCAAAGGCAAACTTATATTAATCGCACCATGCCTTTTAAAAGTTTTAGAGAAAATTATGCGAGCAGTTTATGTTCTCTACACTTAAAACAGTATGATTTACCAATAAATTGGTGTAACTTACAGTCTTAATTACAAGGTTGGATCTGGTTGTTTGCTTGAGGAAGGGTGATAGGAAAATAGTAATGGCGGTTATTTTGCTTTGTTCGTGACACATGGCACATGACGGTGCGAACAAATTTACAAGCAATTGCTTAATTGAAAACTCGAACGTGTTCATACACCAAATTATTAATAAAGTTCTAGTTCACTTTTCCTCGCCCCATTTTTCTCGCGCGCTGGATTCCGCCAATGAAAATTTTCCCCAAACCTGCTTGCAGGCTACTCCCTCTAAGACGCTCTCTATCAAAGGTACATACCTACATACTCACCAGCCTCCCCGCAAACTTTCTTTCACAGATTTTCGTGAGTTTATGTGTTCTCTCTCGGTGTCGACACGAGGAACAATGGAACAGAAGCTTCGATTTGCCTTTAGTATTTACGACGTAAATGGTGACGGGCATATTACAAAGCAAGAAATGTTCCGCATCGTCGATGCGCTCTACAAAACAATGGGTGACAGACCAGAGGAGGTCAAAGGCATACCGAAATGGGACGAACTTACACCTGAGGAACGAACGCTTAAGGTTTTCCAGAACTTTGACACAAACAGGGATGGTGTTTTATCGCTGTCGGAATTTATCGAAGGAGCCATGCGGGACAAAACACTAGCACTCATTCTCTCTGGCGAGGGAAGTGATCAAACATAAAGCGGTTATTTTCATAGTACTGAGCCGCTACAGCTGCCATGCTACTTCAGGACATTTTTTAGGAATTCTTGAGAAGTTCAACTTTACTACTTTTGAGAAAGATGCAGGGGTGGCGGACTCTTGGTTTTGGATAATTTGAAGTAGTATAAAGTATCCTTCAATACAGAACGGAGGCATTTTTAAGAATTAAATCAAAGTAAGCTTGCATGGCATCCTCCGATGCACACTAAGAGTTTATCAGTGAGTTCCGGACGGGAAATGCTGCAGTGTAGATTGCCCAGTAGTGATACCGGGGTAGGAAACTGACAGAGGTCATACATGAAGTGCTCAATAGGCAGATCTAGCAAGACAACGCAACATCAAAAGGGCGCGGGAGGGACCGAACTCGACTTCCGTCAACAAGAGATCTGGGTAGGAGATTACTTATGGTGCTTAATTTGCGCGCCACTCTACCAATTTGGTCAATTCGGTTTTACAAATCTGCGCTCTCGTCTCTCGTCACGTTGTTTCTGCTAAATCTGTCTGAAGCCGTAGATTTGCCTTGTACTAGGCCTTCTCGGTCAATTCACTTCGGTGACGTATCCGGGGCGATACCACGTAATGAATTTGAGGGCCATGATCTACACTGGATTCTGAGCCCAGAGAAGGACTAAGCTGGTCTGCGTTAGAACTAAACTGAAAAAGTGCATGTTATGAAAAGTGCATGTTATCATAAGCTCTATGGCAAAAAGCCTTTCTTTGCTGACTGGAAAGAATTTCCGAATCTGTGAAGTAGTGGGGCGGGTAAGGCTTATTTTTTAGGTTCGCAGCAGGTATTACTCAAAGTTCCATAACTCTAAACCTGCCGGCCCAAATTAAATAAACTGATAAAACTCAGCAACTGTTAGTGAGCAAAAATAGCAAAATCGGACCGCGGTCTTAATGATAGTGATTTTTAATCATTGGTGTTACTTGCCGTATATGTCTGGAAGCTGAAACTCTTTGAATTGCATGCTAGTGTTTAAGAGCCTTCATGGCCTGACTCCAGCATATTTACTTAATGAATTTAGCCACGAGTGCGATTTAACACGCGCCATAGAGATTTGCTCCGTCTGCCGCTAGCTCGGACAACTAAGTACCAGGTTCAGCGGAGCCAAGATCTGGAACACGCTTCCTCTGGCCCTGAGGAGCGAGCATGATTTAAATAAGTTTGGTTTTGGCCTGAAAAGGCATTTTAGATCCAAGCCAAATTGAGCCTTCGATACTTTTGCTATGCTTAGTTGTTCCATTTTTTTCAGCTGTTATTATTTTTTGTGTTGTTTTTTCTTTTCACCAGGGCCCCACATTCAAACCAACCTGACTAACTGGGCACCCCTGACTAAATATTCTTCAAAATAAATAAATAAATAAATTGAAAAAGCCTAAAAGGTACAATTGTTCCAATCTCTTTATTTCTGAAATGGCATTGTTAAATAGCTTTAGACTTCGTCGACGAGTTGTGCCTCGTTGTCACACTTCGACCGCTTGGGTTTCGGCCAGAATTGCTTGAAAGCTATGTCATATAGCCACGCAGTTTCAATTTTGCAAAATACGTTTCCAGAACTTTTGTCCCGTTTTTTAATCCTGCCAAAAAGCATCAGCTGGTTCCTTGTTCACGTTTTCGCTATTTTTGGTTCTTTCAAATTACCCTTTCAAATATTTCATCAGTCGGAATGTCCAACCGTTCTTTAAGAAACAGATCTTGAATCGGACAGATTGACGAGGAGTTGGCAAAACCTTCCAACTTTCAACAAGTAAGACGAATAAAAACAACCAGGTAAAGTGTTGCAAAGATTACAAAGAGGCCAGCATGAGCTTTCAAAATGTAACTTAGGTTATTTTTGTGAGTAGTAAATTTTATGAACCAAAATATATCACGCAAAATCAGTACATACTGTAAATGAACTAATAAACGCCCGGGGCGCCTATTTAATGTTAGGGGTCCATGTGGGGGCGCGTAATAGATAGGAGGCATTTAAAAGAGAGAGGCGTTTATTCTCATAACTGTAACAAGCTCAGCTAAACTACAACGCTTTCGACAAAAATATCAAGAGAGTTTACAAATAGCGCGGAAAATTCACTCCATCAATTGATACGTCTTGAGATCCTCTTACAAATCCCAACATCGATGTCAGAATTCTCGCTCAGCGTTACTGTGTTGCAATCATTAGTCTACCCTTATCGGACTCGTCCCCAGTCGTCTCTAAGTTGTCTCTACTCATTAATTATTTGCTAGGGAAGAGCTTGGGTTATGCGCGCGGGGAAGATGGAAAGGCGAGAGGAGGGGAGACTCTCTCTCCCTTCCCGTCATCCCCTTCATTAAAGAGCCCGTTCTAGTCTTCCACGCCAATTACTAATAATGAGAGACGACTGGGGACGAGTCAGTACCCTTATCCTGAACTTGACATTGAACAAGATGAAATATGCAAACCCTGGTAGGTGCTCCTTTTTGCTAATTCCTAGTATTTTGGAGTAATTCTCAAAAGGTGCGTCTATTAGACAGGGCGTCTAATACAATTTTAACAGCTTAGAGAGGGCGTTTATTATATTAGGTCATTTACGGTATTGTTTTTCGACCATAAGAAAGGCACCCCAGTCCACCCTCCTCCGTAGTTC
Source organism: Porites lutea (assembly GCF_958299795.1). NCBI lineage: Eukaryota > Metazoa > Cnidaria > Anthozoa > Scleractinia > Poritidae > Porites > Porites lutea. The sequence continues at coordinate 923,511 of NC_133210.1, forward strand.
CTAAAGCTTCAAGAGGGTCAGCGTTGATAAGAGACATCTGGACTCCACTTTTGTCACTTTTGTTTGTGTTGGTACTTTTCTATTCGAATCGATAGAAAATTGTCCACTGCTTGTTTACTAACTTTTTAACGATGGTAGGTTAATTGATCTTGTATAAAATTATAATTATCCTATTTGCAATGAAAACGCTCTCGCGGCAAAAAAGTAAAAGAAGGACATGCTTATAGTCAATTTAGAGTGACCTGGTTATTAAAGCTGATAACTCGTGAAGTCAAGTATTACCGGCCATTGAGTCAGATAACATGTAAACTCCTCAAGGTGGCTCGACTGGATTTCTTAAAGAGAATACCTCCCAAGTTTGAGCATTAACTACGTCGGCATGAGTAAAGATATGGGAAAAAGGTTACCACAACTGTATTATGTAAAAATGAAAATGTCCCATTATCTGGATTTTATTGCAATCGGAGTCGCCATGGCAAAACAATGAAATGGATAAAAACAATGCCAGTGAATAATGAGGACGCTCACTGGTAAACTCAAAATCTGGGGGGGGGGGGGGGGGATTGGTTATATTGGAGGCCCTATTTAAAAGCCTTCCCCGTTTTCAATAGGCTCAGGGTTCGCAAATACGCCAAATTTGGCGTATTTTACGCCAAAATTGTTCAGATGACTCCACTGAGGTTACGGAGGGAGTCACTTCGACTCCAAAAATTTTCGGTAACAAACACGGTTTTATCCTTACCTTTTTCGCAACAAATACAATTTACGTTAATTGTTAACGTTCTAAACCTTAATAAACTCATTGAAATTAAAGAATTATACTGCATGACAAAACAGGAAGAGGGTCAGGTAAATTACGATCAAAGTTTACTCGATGACCGTCTCATGGATTTGAGCTTTCCAGGTCAGCGGACCGCCACAGCTACTTCGTGTATCCCTCACGATAGTGTATACATGCCAGGACCAAGTGCTGGAAAGTCTGATACTTGACTCCAATTATTCCAAAATGACTCCTAAATTTGTGAAGTAGGAGTCACACTGACTCCACTCATCAATAAAATTTGCAAACCCTGAGGTTGATTTAGCAACATAACGCGAACGTCATTTGACGACGGGAAAGCGCGCGAAAACGACTAAACTCGACTTCCGGTGCCCAATTTGTCGCTTTGCCATTGGTCAAGCCAGTTGTTTGTTTGCGCGCTCCATCGTCAACTGACGTTCCAGTTCTGTTGCTAAATCAGCCTATGTTCTTGAAACTTGCAGAGTATATTTACTGACAATTGATCGTGGGAAATGTGGAAGGTGAAATGAGGCTTTCCAAATCTTGTACTTGTAATCATCCTTGTCCTTGAATCTAAAGGTCTCTCATGTAATTCTAGACCAGAACCAAATATGAAACAACAGCCAATAAAACAGTGAAAATCACTTTAATGTGTTAATATTTACAAGAATTCTACAAGGAAAGCATTGAAAGGACAAGCGACTATTAAATGCGAAAGATACAGTGTTAGCAAATAGAGTTAAGTTGCTGAAAACTAAAAAAAAAACATACATGTATGAAGTAAAACCGGAAGGTGTAGGATAATTGAGACAAAGAGAAAGGGGAGAAAAGAGATTAGAGAAGGACGAATTATCAATAATTATTTTAAAAATACTTGCACCATTGGTTTGAAGAAGTTCTGCACCTGTGTATGCTAAGAACTGCTTCTAGAACCACTGTTTATTTCTTGTGCCAGACAAATAAATTCCTCTAAGGAATCAAGGCATCTTACAGGGCTCCCTTGCTCTTAAATCCAAATACAAGCTTTTCTCTGTTATTCCTGTTCTTGTTGAGAATCATGTCTTGTGCAGCTTTTTCCTGCTTTTTAATTTCACGCTCTAAACCCATTTTCTGCTCGGTCAATGTCCTTCTTTCTTCCACCATAGCCAAGCGCTCTTCTGCCTGTATATCCAGTGAAAAAAAAGAAGTGCATGCAATCAGATACCTTTAACTGTACAGTAACCAAGCATATCCCCTTACCTGAGCCTGTTAATAAACTTGACACAATAGAGCCAACAGTGGCTAATAATATGATAAAAAACCCACATATAAGAACCCAATTTGTGGGAGAACCCTGCATATTAGGCATCTACTAAGAATGCAGGATATACATGTAAATAAACTGGGTCTTTACATAGGCTCTTATATCAATCTTGTGGCCTCTCATAAATTTGGCTGTAACTTTCTTTAGTGTTAAAAAAAGTACTTATGTATGAAGTAATCACACTGAGCAAAAACACACAATATAAAGATCCTCTAGAGTTTTACTTCCAACTGGTTTTTACTGACTTTTAGCATAGCAAGTTTTTAATAATAAGGTTCTTATACATGGGTTTTCACTTGAATCATGGCACACCTTCGTGAACTCTGCAAGATCATGTGCTTCTACATGCTTTGATGCACATCCCATTTTTGGAAAATTTTTCATTCAAGAACTATAGATTGGAGTACATTGTTACTGAGGTGTCGTCTTAAAAGAAAAAACCCTGAAGTCTGGGATGTGCTTTTTGGTGAATAAATGGATCAAGTGTAGCCGGAAAAGTAAAAGAATACTTATCTCCAAATGATACACGGTATGTCTACTCTCGGAATTTTCAGAATGAATATGAATCCATGAGTAAGTCCTCTAAAACAATTCAGCTATTTGGATGCACGGTTACTTTTACTAAATAACTGTAGATCAATAAAACAAACCAAACTTGACCACCGTTGCAAGATTATTTCTTCCTGCAGTGTGATGAAATAGAAGTACAATTTGTTTTAGTTTTAAGACAAAATACAGCTCAAGTAAACAAAGGCATTACTGATGATTACTGCTATGATATGCACATAAAAAAGTAACACAATTTCCCTTCTTGTCTCCCTGAGATTGACTACACAGAGTATGTTGATGTACAAGTTCTCTTTGGTTTGAAAACATTTAAACCAGTAAGATTTTTATATTCCTTTATCACTTTGGTGAATTTAAAACCAAGGCAAATACAAGCGAATCAGGTTTAAATTTATTCAAATGAAGAAAATGGAAGCCACATGTACATGATATACTCTGTAGACTTAAGTCTACCCCACTACTCAAGTCTTGAGGCAACCGACCTTTGCATCCCGTGCCCCCAAAATATGCCCACCCAAACATGGTTCAAATCAAAGACATTTGGTAGAAAACATACCAGTTTTTGATTGGCATCATCAAGTAGTCTTTGGAGTTCCTGAACTTTGTTTTCAAGATGACTAATCTTACGACGTTCTTCTTCCTAAAACAAACACATAAATATCTCAATACAACATGTATATTTTCCAGGTAATTATTATGAATGTGCTCTGACCATACAAACTACCATAACAAATTTATTTTCACACAAGGATCCAAACCTTGCATGGAAAACAAGTGAAATTCCAAGCACAATTTCCACTTGTGCCAGTTGTTTGCACAAATGTACTTCTAAGCCTTTTTCCCATGTACAATTTACCCATTAAGAGACTGCCACTAAAGCAGAATCAAAGACAACATAAAATATCAAATTCAGTTTCCAGTTAAAGCAAAGTGAAACCACCTCAATAAACACCAAAAACAAACGTTTACATTTCACTTGAAATAAAAGCTTACGAGCTGGTTTAGCCCACAAAAAGCACCTGTAAAGGAGCAGCTTTTTTTTACCAGTCATACATACACATGGCTGCCTAACATTTCCTATGAAATCTTCCCGGTAACAGCTCCTTGCAGTGTTCTTTAGAGTTTGTGAAGACTTGAACTCTCTCCCACTAATGCAATGTTCCTATGAGAAGCGCGCTAAATAATTTTTCCATTAGATGAAAGTTCCTTAAGCTTTCAGCAAGTTCAAAAAATGTACAGTTCTTGCAAAACTGAAGTCTTTTGCAAATGTCTGACACAAATGTCAACTTCAAGGCTATAATGGCACAAAAAATAGTAAGGCTTAAATCCAAATGCTTGAAAAGACAGACTGTACTTGGCAACGTTTCCCTTCTCAAGTGACTGGTTGCTCGCATCTGTGGAAATAATCTGAGTGTTTGCAGAAAAATGACACAACTTTAAAGTAAAGAAGGGAGGGAAAGGGGCTAGAAAGAGGAATTCACGAGTGTACAAGTATGTGTAGTTCCTATGAATGAGAAAATGATGGCAATTTTGGTTAGTGTACAAGGGAAGTGGAGATACAATTCACTCTTGATAATTTTCTTCTCCCCAAATTTTGACCACAAACTGATACATTACTATCTAATGAATATCATTAACCTCTTTCATTTGTTGTTCTTCGAGCTGCTCCTGTTGCCGCTTTTCAAATTCTTCAACCATTTGTTTTTCCATTACTGTCTTAGCTTCTTCAACTCGTTTCATAACTTCAGCATCAATCTCATCTTTCCTTTTTGCAAGCTGTTCTTCAACTCTTTTAGCTACAAGTTCCTCCACTCGTTTCTGTGTTTCTTCTTCTATCATCATCTTTTCTTTTTCTGTTGCACGACTAGAATGAAAACATGATGGCAAATAAAAGCAGATTTAATCCTGCAGTAAATCAGAGATAGCCATAAAGAAGATAAATAAAAAAATGATATTGTTTAGTGTAAGTTGTCAGTCCCTACTTCCAGACAATTTTCTTTAAATTTTGCAAACCAAATCTAAAGCCAAATTTTTACAACATTTGAGTTGCAAACAGTGATGAACTTCTCCACAGATTTATCTCTTTAGAACAAATAGTTGGACCAGCAAATACATATGTCATATATCGCACATTGAAATTGGTTCACTCTTCTGTTAGGAAGTATGATACAGCCCAACCTGAACAAATATGACCTGCCGAAAAAGGCCACAAAAATCAATGTTGCCCTGGAAGAGGTGCTGTACACAAGATTAAAAACCCCCATTGTTCTTTACTTCCAAAACAATAGTGAAATTTTTGAGAATCAAGTCTAAACCAATTTTCACAATATTCACAGAAAGGCTCATGACCTTGTCCATAGATTTCTGTCTTAAGGTCAAGGTTGGACTGGCAAGGTAAATTTAAATTATACACCCCCACCAGCACATGTACTAAACAGAGACATCTACACAAATGCCACCACATATTGCTGCAAAGGTGGCAGTTGTATACAGGCTTAAAACTTCTGTTGTTCTTCTCTTTGGGTTTTACAGGGAAATCCTGGTATTTTCAAACCTCCTGGGAAAAATGTTTGAATAATACGGTGGTCTGAAAAATCTGGAGGTTACATTTTTAGGAAATCAGTTTTGGTTTGATCGATGGGAAAAATCACTGCTTCAACATTATTTAGCCTTGAAAAATAATTTAAAAATCTGCTGAAAACTGGGTCAAACGAAATAGATTTCCCTGTTGTTATGCTCCACAGTGGATTTCAATTCGCTTTTGTGTTTAAATGTTTGGCTTTTAACAAGGACTTCCTTTTTAAATAGGGACCACAGGACAAGAAAATTCAATCGTGCAACGTGGCCCCAGATAAACCGACAGGCGTATTTTGCGGAAGGCCAATGACTCTGAAGCTTTAAGTGGGGCTTGGAAACTGAGTGAAACAAGTTCATTTGGGGTCATTGAATTGGAAATTGATTCACTCAGTTTTCTAGGAACCGTACCCCAGTCATTAAACTTGATTCATTCGGCGTTCAAAAAGAATCTACTCTAACAAAGACTCTTTACAGCAACCCTTTGAAGGAAAAAGGGAAATGTGAAAAAAACACTAAGAGAAATATAGTCTCACATTTTTCTTTGCCGTTCCATTTCGAGTAATCTTTCTTCTTCTTCTTTCCGTTTGGATTCAGAGTCGTCCGCTTTCCTCTTTACTATTGATCTACCAAATCTATCAACGCTTGGAGAACGACTCCTGCTTCTTGAATATCGCCTCTTCCTTCTTGGTGATCGAGAGCGACGACGAGGAGAGCCATCACGGCTTCTTTTCTTGGAAGAAGACGAGCTTGGTGAGCCGCTTCGCGATCGTCGCCGGTAGCTGCGTTCTTTTTTGTGTTTTCGGCGCGGGCTTCCGCTCTTACTTCTAGAGCGAGACCTCGACTCACTCTTGGGCATTTTTAAAAAGGAGTACGTGGCCTTAACTTGCTAAGAATAAAGTTGAAAAGTAAGGACATTCATCATTCCATTCAACGCGGCCTGACCCCTGCTATATGCACAGGTCCAACCCACGCAAGTAATTTTACTCGGTTTTTTTATTTTTATCGAAACCACAGGTTACCCAAGCCGGCACAAAATGGAATAGGAGACCTTGCGCAAATAGTCTAATCAGCTTTGAAATTTATGAACAACAGAGAGAAGCAAGGCTGGTTTTACAGTTAGGAAAATAATTTCATTGCCATTATTTCGACGGGTCTTTTCTTCACGGATCACGGGCACGGGTCTTTTCCTCACGGTCTTTTTGATCTTTCGCTTATTTTCGGTTTCACACCCTCTCCTGGTGAGGGAACTCTTGCATCACACAAACGAGGCAGTTGTTACTATGACATTTATGGGGTAAAAATGGCGGTCTTGTCTATCTAACAACATCAAGGCCACTGTTTTCATAATTCAGAGCGAAAGCGAAGACCTACAACAGGCTAATATTTCAGCGGAAAGCTTCCAAACCTTTTTAAGAGATGCAGACTGTATTGTAACGAATTTGCGAGGGTTGAATTCAGAGTACATTTGCAATATTTTTGTTCATTTTACCTGACTATTGCAAGAAAACTGTGCTTAAACTATGGATTTAGACCGCGAAGACGCAACGAGCTTGCAAGGTGGATCTTCAGATGTTGCCTCTGAAGCTGCAGGAGCAGTAACAGTGACCGATTCCACGCTAGCACTCCCAGATGAAAACAAAAATGGCGTGTCTAATTCTTCGTCTGAGAATGGTTTGGAAGTTGACCGGGTCTCTCCTGGTCACGGCAGTGGTGGATCGGAAGGCGAAAGAGAATTTGAACCAGCAGAAATGGTGAGAGTAACTGGAGAAAAATGGCTTGATCTTGATCTTAGCAACTAGAGAAAAATGGCTTGATCGTGGAAGGGAGCTTTAGGTTGAAGTACGCGTTATACTCGTACTTCAATCTCTTATTATAGTTTAAGCTACCATCAGATCAGCCTAAATGGGTTATGTGCACCGAGCGCAGCTGCAGATTTGTCTGATGGGCATAGCTTTACACACATACATTAAGTTAAGACAAAGCTTTAATTCTAGTTTTGACAGTGCTTTTCGTGCCACGTTGAAGCAACTCGTAATAATAAACAATTATTGGATGAGGTTTTTGTAATATCCGGAATAATCAAGGTCGAGGTAAGTGTCATCAGCCTCGGCCTTTTGGCTCGGCTGATAACACTTACCTCGACCTTGATTATTCCGGATATCACAAAAACCTCATCCAATAATTGTTTTATTGTACATTGTTTTGAAATAAATAACGACAAATACACTGATGCACGGACCCGATTTGACATTGCTCTTGGAAATCATGCATTGTGCGCACAACCTACAGATTAGTCAGTTATCTGCTAGCAGATAACTAACTTATTTGTAGGTTGCACTGATTTCCAAAATTAACTGTAGGCTCTTAGCCAATGAGAAGATAGATAGTGGCCTGGGTACAAATGTATAATAATGAGTGGATATGTTACAGGTCAATATTACAGGTATATTCAGGTTCAAATTTTTTAACCTAGTTTGATTCTCAATTGCCTTTGTCTCCTAGTCATGATTCATGAATAATTAGAGCTAGGAGACAAAGGAAATTGATAATCAATGCTGGTTAAAAATTTTAACCTGTGACATATTCACTTCTTTCAGGACACTGCTTGAAAGTGGTTTGGTATTCTGCAAATGTGTTTAATGAAGATCATATCCGTTAATCTTTACTGTACTTATGAAGAATTATGATTATTTACCTTTTTAAGGTACCATTGATTAAGGAAAGAGTCACCTTAAGTGCGCTAAAAGCCGACATGTGGACAGCAGAGCATGATGCTACTATAATCAAGTTTCTAAGGGACTACACTCACCTGCTGTTAGTGGTTTATGTCGACAAGCTACTTGGATTACAAGTGGCACTGTCTGTCCCTCCCCATCCTGCTGAAGAAATGACGTACATGATCAGGTTTGAAAATGCAGTCATCACACCTGATAACATTGAACAGAAATTGAAGTTTGGTACAATCAAAGCTAACCATATTGAAAGTCTACTGAGATTGATGACAAATGTGTATGCCCCTTTGTTTTTTGGAAATAAATCTTGGCCAGATAGTATCCTTTGTGATAATATTAATATTAATAATATTAATTAGTAATAATATTAATACTAAAGACTTATGTGTAAAGAAAGGGCAAGTAAATTATTCTCAATGTCGGAGGTGTATAGACGCTTGTATCAATGGATCAGGTCTATTATTGGTAGGAAACTCATTAGTGGCTACTTACTTACACTGTAATCTTAAATGTCCAGCCACTTGAATTTTCTGCCAATTTGCAGAATGACTTCCTGAATAGAAGGACTGAGGGCTGTCAACAAGTTTTGAAGCAGCTGTAGCAATACAATTCACCTGAAAGATCTTACATAAAATTTACAGTGTAATCTTAAGCTTTTCACTTTGATCACTCATAGCATCAAGACAAGCATTAGTGAGATCAGCCATAACAGGTGGTACAGTTTACAGGCCTTAATGACAACTCTGACGACCAGTTTGCTCAGCATGATAAAAATAGTACCTCATGATACTGAACAATTTTTGACAATGTTTGGATAATAATTTGATAGAACTTGGAGACTCAGAAAATGGTCAGTAACTAGAGGTGCTGTAATCTTTCTATTTTTGATTAGAAAAATGTCCCTTCTGGAGTGAACTTGTCCTTTAAAATGTTAATAAGACATAAAGCTACCTTTATGAAATTTTCCACCAGCCTTAGGTATCAAAGAGCAATGTTTTCTATTCAAGGAAGAAGTATTATTACCCTTAATCACAAATAAGGTATTAAAAATGATTTCTCAGCTCAGCTACACAAGTTTATGGCCAATTTAACAGACACTCGGTACAAGATGCAGGGAAAGACAGTATTATATGTCCCCAATGAAGGAACTAGGCTTCCTATCGAAGAGGCAGCCAAGAGTAAAGAATTTGTGCAACGTCTGGAAAGTAAGACACATTTCATCATAATGTTCTTTTTGGAACCATAATGTTTTGTAACTCAGGGGCCACACACTGTTACCACTTTGACTAATCCAATTTTGCAACCCCAGTATAAAATGTTGTAGGTAAAACCCATTTCCAAGTTAAACCAGAATTCCGTATGTCCCCTAGAAGTAAGTAAAGCTGGGAAAATAATGAGACTGTGAATCAAACTAGGCTGACTACTGGAGTCAACTATTGTTTTCGGACCCTGAAACAATAGCTTCTCTTATAAACAACACTAACCTTGTAAACGTTTTATGAATTGACCCCTGGTTTAACCTGATAACAGATTTAACATACAGCATAATCATTCCCAAACACTCTGTGGAGATTAAACTGAATTTAATATTCTTGGAAGGTGGTGTCACCTTGATCTGTCGGAGTTTGATCTCATTTACATTGTAGATCCTTCTGAATGCTATTGGTAAGTGTGAATGGCTCCTGAGACAAGCTGCTGATCATTTAGTAGCTCTCAAATACAACATTTTCATCAGTGTAATTTATGTAATGCTTGGTTTTCAGCTGCAATGATTCACTGGACACGGCAAATTAAGGAAGTGCTAAGTAGTCAGGACACGTTTGAGGCAGCAGAGAATTCCGGGCCACTAGAGGAGATTGAGTTCTGGCGTAGTCGCTGTGCCGATCTCTCAGGTATTAGTGAACAGCTGGACAAACCAGGAGTTAAAAGAATACAGTCTGTTTTGGAGCATTCCAAGAGTTCTTACGTTGCACCATTTCTCAAACTCTCAAAGCTCATTCAGGTTTGTGTCTTTATTGCAATCTGATATTTCAAAGTCCTGATGTGTCTGATGTGTGACTAATGATATTAAGTAGCTTAAGAAGGCAGATTATATATGTGGGGGTCAGTAATAATAAAAATCACTCTATTGAAAAATGATGACTATAGAATGATACTGTTTTGGTTAATGTTTGAACACTGTTGATGAATAATATTGTTAAAAATGTCTCCCCTTGCTTTTCATAGACTAATAAACTTGTATGCAACCCTATAGTTAACTCTATGTGTATGAGTTGTGGTGTTCTTGTATTAAAAAAAACAATAACAAAAAAATCTATGTTTTTGTGGCCTTTGTTTAATTATTTCGTAAAAAATGATCAATAAATATTCATCTTGCCGGAGAGCAAGGGATGCAGTGGGATAAGACAAATGATGAAAATTAGAACCACTTTAAATGATGTAAGCCTCTTGTTTGTCTTAATTGTTACAGTAAATCCCTTGCACTCCAGAATTTGATAGCAGTTTTGTACCACTTGAATGAATAGCTGCAAAGAGCCTATTATTATCGATCATTTTAAAATGTTTTGTTTGCTACCAGGATGGATCAGCACAGGCACAGAGTAATTTAAAGTTCCTGTCAACACTTAAAGGACCTTGTGAGGAACTTGCTCAGGCGCAACCTAAAGACATTCCTGGCATGTTGTCAAAAAGACTGAACATTATTCGTATGATCTGGATGAACTCTGAACATTACAAGAGTAGAGAAAGACTCACTGGTCTTCTTAGAAAGGTAGATTTAGTATTTGGTAAAGTAGCATATGGTGGAATAGGGTGCAAAGTAAGTGAAGCCTTGTCTGAACTTACAGCAGCTCAGGGGTTTGTCCTCACTAAGTTGATAGCATATGGTGTTTGAGGGTCTTGATCCTTAAAATGGGTCGAACATTTTACCCGTTTTTGCATTGTGTTTCCGGTGTGTTGCCTGGATAGGGTACTTAAATTGTATCAGCTAAAATTCAAGTGTATAAAAATGCCCAGCTACAGGAGAAAAAAATTATCTGTTAAAACTGAGCTATCGCTTTGAGTATTTGGAAAGTGATTTAATGAAGGTTTGTGCATTGCTATAATTAGATTAATATTTTGCCCCTTGAATACGGTGCATTTTTCAGGTTTGGGTTTTTTTATAGGGTATCAGTTTTCATTTGTCTCAACCTTCATAGGGTCAGCTGGGTTAAAGATCCTATGGGCAGGACACACATATGTTAATTTTATAGGAGAACCCACCTGCGCCTCCCGCCCACCCAGGCTTCACATCTCAAACTCTTTTATGACTCAATGTTTTGTACACATTGTTATACCCAGTGCTCTAGGTACTTCCAGAATTTCTAGGACTGGCATTGTTTTTTGAGAATAAAGGTGTTTGAGCTGGACACTTCTACCCAAGATTTCCAGGCATAACCAACTCTGCTTCTTCATAGCCTGTAGCCAGAAAGTGGTTTTACATGTAATCTGTTTACCGGTAAACACTTTGGAAACGTGGCTTCTTAATATATTGCCTGTCCTGCATTCGGCAAATGTAAGGAGAGTGTGCACCAGTTTGGCTTCAGAGAATTCAAAATCACTAAAGGAAGTTATTAGCTATGACCCATATTTTGAAAAAATGTCTCTTGTAGAAAGTGGATTTTAAACAGTTATTATTGGCCCTGCATAGGTGAGTAATGAGATTATCAAGAGATGCAGCACCAAGATATCACTGGATGATATATTTGAGGGTCGAATCAAGACAAGTATGCAAGGCTTGCAGGAGAGCATTGAGTGCTGTGAATCTTGGAAGAGCACTTACAGCAAGGTATAATGCTGAAACATTAATTTTGAATTTGCATTTTTGAATATGGTTAATTTTTTATGACCAAAAGCGATTAATAAGGCTATCTTAGAGGGTATGTAGGTCCCTAGTCTGAAGTTCAACACCATTTGTTTCACATGTTGGCAAGGAAGCCATGTCCCTGAAGGTATTATACTTTTGTATTTGTGCTTGTATTCATCACTGTCACCATTTCAACCTGGCCACCTTTGTTTGAATTCATTTGTTGCTTTTTTTCATGTGACATATCTCACTATTTTAAGGCCATGTTGCTTGTTGGAATTTTACCCTAACAGCTCTGTATTTAAGTAGCATCCTTATTTTGTTGAAAACTAATGTACATCTGTAACTTATGAGGGATACAGTCATATAAATTTTACCAGCATGTCAGGTGGTGTTAATATTCTGTGTGAAAAGTAAATGGGTTTTAAAGTTTCTCTTTCTCTGTTATGCAGATCAGTAGAATGCACTCTAAGCTGTCAAGTGAAAGATGGATTCTTGATCAGAGCAGTATTTTTGCCCAAGTTGATGCTTTTGTGCAGCGATGCAAAGATCTTCTTGAGGTATATAAACTCTGATCTCTTCTGTTTGGACTATTTAAGAGAACTGGGATGTTATTGCATCTCAAAAACAAAACAAAAATAATGTGTGTGATAATACTCAGCGTACCAGTTGTTTGTAAGAATCCCTTTAATCTGTACTTGCAGAAACATTTTAGCAATTCCCTGGTTTGTAATGATGAGCTACAATAAACTGGGCATGTATTTTATAACAAGGATAAATTACATAATTATATTGTGATTTTAGGTGTGTGAGGGGCAAATCCACTTTGCCAGAATGTATGATGGAGAGAAGAGTCCATTACCCTGCTTTCAAGGTGTGAGAGGCCCGGAGGTTGTTAGGAGTCTGTTGGAGATTGAAGCTACATTTGAAAAGAATCTGCAAATTTTAAAAGATGTGAAAAAAACCATTTTAGATGTCAAGGTATGAATAATAACTTTACTACAGCAGCAAAATAGAAAAACAGTGTGTGTGGTTTCAGAAAATGTCCTTACTCACAAATTAGCAGGGGAGAAGTGTCTTAAAGGCCAAATTTTAAAGGAACAGAAAGACTGTACTTAAGAAGGGAATTTTCAAAGGATACTGCTATCCAGTGGATAAATCACTTTATCCACTAAAAGGCAAAATCAGTTTTCCTTATACTTCTAGATATTGATTTATTTGTTGGATAGTGCTATCTATCTTTTGAACAACTGGGGCCTGCACTGGTGTACAATAATATTGTACGGTGGACTCCCAATAACTCTTTTTTTATTTATTTTTTATTTTTTTATTTTTTTTTTATTTAATATGTCTGTTTATTTCCTATAAAACTACAATTACACAGTGCATACTTACTATTACACTAATAATACTAAAATAAACTTGCTTACACACTTACGCAGTAACCAAAGCATAACAATTACACAGTGCCTACTTACTAAAGTAAACTTACTTACACACTTACGCAGTAACCATAGCATAACAATTACACAGTGCCTACTTACTAGTACACAGTATCTTAAAAGTAACAATATAATGCAACGACAATATTATAATAATACTAAACCTGACTCCCAATAACTCGAACCTTCAAGGGAAATTGAAAAAAAGTTCGAGTTATCGACGTGGAAGTTCAAAGCAAATAACTAGAAATAAGGAAATGGGATGGGGGAGGAATGAAAGTAGCATGCACACTGCACTTCAAGGGCTGATTTTGGTTTGAGTTAGCAAGGGTTCAATTTATCGGGAGGAGATCGCGATCGCATTAGAATTGCCAGAAAAATGGTTTGTTATCCTGCAAATATTGAGGACTAATCAATAGCACTTCAGTGAGTAATGTTAGTCATAAAATTACTTTCAAATATTTCTGTTTTTTAACTAGGCAACTACATGGCATGATGATTATAACAGGTAAGTGAAAGCAAATTGCTTTAAAGGAAACAGAAAATAGCTGTGGTCCTGAATAATGACAATGTGATGTTTGTTGAATGTTCTTAGAATTGTCAATATTATTGTGTTCATGAAATTGAATGAAAAGAAAGACTCACTGTAGTAAAAACAAAGTTGCTTTTGTTGTTGCCTTATTTAACTCATATTTTGGGCTAACTTTGAAAATGATGTTCATCATTGATGACAAGACACCTTCATGGTCATTTTTTCAGAGATTATACAATGTAGTTTGCTCAATTTTGGATTGTGCATTATGAGTTTTTTCCGGTACATGGTAATTCAATACTGATGTTTTGTTTTTAAGGTTTCGTGCTGGTGTGAAGGATTTAGAAGTTATGGTTCAAAATCTTATCTCCTCTGCATTTGATACAATAACGACTGTTCAAGAGGGAGTGGAAATCTTGGATATCTTCCAACATTTGTCATCACGTGAGGTACTATAGAACACATTTCAGTGTAAACAATTTCAAAGTGACTGCTGACTGTGTTCCTTCTTGATGGTTTTAAGAAGAGTGGTCTTTGAATATTTTGAGAGTTCAACATGGCTGCCTCTAAGATTTCAAGTTTTTGGGAATATGCAATTAGTAGGCGGGGAACTGAACTTCTAGAAAGTTCTTTTTGTTTAACTTTGTGTCTTTTGAAAGAGGCCATGCTTATAGAAGATGGGCAAAATCCCCCTCAGCCAGCCCCCATCACTTAGTGACAGCGCTAGAGTTGTCAACACTATTTCTTTTCTTATCCTGAGTGATCACAAAGAAATCAGTCCTAAACTTTTCTCTTTCAAATCTGCTTTGTTATAACTGACCCTGGCGGTATTTTATGGTCTAAATTAGAGTTAGATGTTGTGTTTTAAGTTTTCTTTAACATGAAATTCTGGAAATGATGGGGACATTTATACAAAGAATAAAATATTAATTCAACTTTCCTGATAGTGGAATTTGACCTTTGCCAATAAAGTCATTTTATATACTACAAGAATCCTCAAAGAGTTTTCATTTGTATTTATTGTAGGCCATAAAAAGAACAATTGACAAGAAAACAGTGGAGGTGTACCAGCTCTTTAATGAAGAACTAAATCTTGTCAAGAAAGAGTTCAACACCAAGACTGTAGATTTACCACCAATGTACCCAAATTATGCAGGATCTGCGGCATGGGCTAGGATGCTCAAAAGACGTATAGATCGACCAATGAATGTAAATATTAATAGAGGATTATTTTAAACTTTAATGTTTTGTTCCAGAAAGTATCAATTCTTCCCTTATGAATGGCGTTTCTATTTTGAGCCTCTCCCCCAGCTTCTTCCTTTAAAAAAGTTTGGCATGACCCCCCTTCCCCTCAGATTTCCAATGACCCTTCTTGGGTGGGTATTATATTTTTTTAGATCCATACAAAATATTAAACACCTACATTGCTTTCATTCAAATTTTAGTTCCACTTAAGGTTTAAAAGTGTGGAATTGTGAAGATTTGATGTTAACAAGACGGCACTGCTTTTCCTAGGAGGTCCCCATTTTTAGATGATACAAAATAATTGATTTATGTTTAATTGGAAGAAAAAAACTGATTACTATGAAAACATACATTTGTAATAAACAAAGAACACCAGATAATGTCCAGATTCCAAAAAGAAAAAAATTCAGTAAGTTAGATTCTCACCCAGAGCTCAGAATTTTTTCTGAGCTTGTTGGTGTTACAAATCTCCTTCTTCCAAATATATATAATAAAGACCCAATAACAATGTCTTCCTCAGGCATTTTAGTGTATTGTTTCTGTGATCTGATCAAGAAAAGCATGATCACAAACACACATATATATGAGGAAAATCCCAATTTTTTTCTGTTTTACACAGGTTTTAAATAAAGCCTTCTTTCTACCTCTGATTGGAACTGGTGAGGAGATCAGGTCACAATATCAACAGCTTGCTCAGGTAAAAGAATGAAAATTAATATTTAACAGTAATACCAAGGAATGGTCATACTCTCTGCAAGTAACCTGTGTCACTTTCATTTCTACCATTTTGAATCAGGGCATAATCTTTACTATAATTATATTAAATTCCTATTCTATTCGTTACTCCCAATTTGTAATTTTGAAAAGTTTTTTGATGTAATTCAACTCAAGGTGTGTGGCAAGATATTTTTCCTTTTGAATTTAAGTTCTTTAACTAAACCTAACTATTTGCTCCTGAGTCTCTGACAATTAATGGTCATGAAATTGAAAAAAAACATAAGTTCTTGGAAGACTCTGGTAATTTGTTTGTCAATGTCTGTCTTCATTATTTTTTGTTACTTATAATACTTAATACCATGTTGAAGTTTTGCTGCTCTAGGAGGGCTGTAAGTAATAAATATTCAATTTCCTTTACTTTCATCACATAATCTGCAGGCCCTTGATGAATTTGTCAGGAAAACATTTAATGAGTGGACGTCTACTGTTGACAAAGATGCTACCAGACTTCTGGAGATTCCTTTGATGCGTCGTAGCCTTGATAGATCAGGAACACTTGATCTCAATTTTGACAGGTTATCACATCGTACCTTTTTGTCATTTTGTCATTTTGTCATTTCATTTTTTCATTCAGTTAATTACTACTTATGTATTGATATTATTAGGAAAAAAATGATTGTGCTCTCTCTCTTGGGGCTTAAAGGGTTACAGGATTCTTGTTTTCCATTACAGAACTCTTCTGAAATTGTTTAATGAAATCCATTACTGGGAAAAGCTGATGTTTGAGACACCACACTATGTGTCTGAACTGTACATGAAGAAGGAAGATCTACGTATTCTTAGAGAAAATGTGCTTCTTGTTGTCCGTGACTACAACAGGTTAGTGCTGAAACAGTACATGAGCTTGCACTGTCATGGTTGACATAGGCTTTTAAGAAAAAATAGAAAACTGTTTGAGTCTAGAAGTAATATTGGAATTATAACAGCCTCCATGTCTGTCAATCAACTGAAGGCATTAGAAGGAAAGCTCAGCAGTGTACAGAGTTGGTGAGCTTTCATCAAACACAGACAAAATAGTAATAGGAATTACAAGTTATCAGACAAAGAGAAAGCCAACAAAAACGTGCTTACATACTTTGTTTCACTTGATCAACAGAATCATTGCTGTTCTGTCATCTGAAGAACGTGGATTGTTCAGGGAGAGAATCCGATCACTGGACAAGAAAATCCATCCTGGTTTGACTAAGCTTACTTGGGCATCAAAAGGAATCTCAGATTACTTCATTGGAGAGTGCAGAAATAACTGCAGTAAGGTAAAAGGCTTTCAGGACACTAATCATACCCTGAAATAACTTAAAAGAACAGTGATGTATATTTATTCATTTCTGAAGGACAAACATTACCAGCCTTGAGCTTGATCCGTGACCTTTAATCTGTTGTCAAATGAAAAATTGAAGTTGACAAGAGTTCAGTATCACACTTTGATTGGGACTGAAGATTTTGAATTACTTTTGATAACAACTGGCGCTACTAGTATAGTGAAGTAAAAGTCTATAATTTTCTTGCTGCCAGCACTGTCTACAGTGTATGTGGTTGGCATTATAAGTGGTGTCAATGTGAGAGGATAATAATTTGAGAGATTTAATAATAGGCTGGCAGAGAAAAATGTTCAGAGAGGTACCATTGTATTCTTTTCTTTTTTACATGTTTTGTAGGTACAAGAAATTGTTGATGACTACAAGAATGCAAACTTGACAATTTCTAAGAACTGTAAGAAGATCAGTGAGATGCTACTGGTTAAGATTGATGGCAAGAAGCACTATGAAAACTTGGAATTCGAAGAGGAACAGGTAATACAGTCATAATGCTTTTTATTTGTATCTTCATCTTTCCATTATCTCACTCCTCTTGCTACCTAAATAACTGGACCATTAGTGCTATGATGAATTGCCCAGTTGACAAAATTTAGAGTTTTTCATTGGTGAGCTGTCTCACATATCTGCCGTCCAGCTGCTCAAAGGCTAGATACTGCTATATATCCACTGAGATAATGCAAGTTGTTTCGCTAATACATATCCATCCACTGTTTTATCGTTACCGGTCATTTCGCCCCCAAGTCATTTTGCCCTGGTTACTTAGCCCCCTTTTCTAGAACAAGGAATGTTATATTTGAGGCATGCTTGTTTTGGTTTATGGCTTAAAGAACGAGGAATATTACATTTGAAGCGTGCTTGTTTTGCTTTCTGACTCACAGAATGAGGAATATTACATTAGAAGTGCGCTGAATGACTCGAAAATAGGAGCTAATTTAGTGGGGCAAAATGACCGGTTACCGTTTTATCTTGTGGAAAGTACTGTCCAACGTTTGAACAAACAGGACCTACTAGACTCTTCAAAGTCCCCTGTTTTCTCAAGATCATCCAGATCGAGCACTTACCGTCATGGACGGGCATCTTGGTTTCAGATAGTAGTAGCCAAGAAAAATCCCCCTTGCACCACTATAAACCCCATGGTACATTTGAAAACAAGATGGCAGCACTTAACAGTAAGTGCTTGATCTGGACAATTGAATGGAAAAATAGGGAACTGTAAACAGTCAAAGGACCTACTTTCTGCTTTATCTTGTGGGCAGCCCAATAATCACTAGAAGTACTGTAAGTATATCGATGCTATTCTTATGTCTTCATTTTGTTTACAGAAAAGCCATCGCAGTATTGTACAAACAAGACTGCAAGTCATCCATGTGGAAATTGTTAGTACCATGAAACAGACTTATGAGGTTTTCAAGCATGATGGACAAGAGGTATGTTAAGAAATGATATACAGTGTTTTAATGCAAAGTTTGTTTCTACAATAACAAAATTTTGACATCTCTTTACGCGAGTAAGGGACAAAAAAATTTCACCACCATCATGTCATTTCCATGGTCTGTACTATTATCAAATGTAGTTCTTGACCAATTGGCGCGTGAGAAATCGCTCAGTTATTGTTAAAAAAGTTTGACCAATGCAGTTACTGGTTTGTCTCGTTTGAATTTCAGGTGCAAGCCCACTGGCTACGTTACACAGAGAAAATGGATCGCATGGTGGAGGAAGCATTTCGACTAAATGTAAAATGGTCATTACAGGAACTTTCTAGAGCCATTAATGGCGATGGCAAGAGTGCTCCAAATCCTCTTCTTAGGGTTAAAGTTGTGTTGGAGGGTGATAAGGTGAGTCAGTAATGTAGGGAGGATGTTGAAATCCAGAAACAGACAGACCTTTTTAAGGATATCAAGTAGACTAACCTAAGAACCCTATTAATTATAAAGGTTTGGATTTTACGAAGTTTGATATCTGCACTCAACTCTCCCCCCCCCCCCCCCCCCCAAAAAAAAAAAAAAAAATTAATAGCATAATGGGGAGGTATCAGTATCATGGATTAATCTTTAAGGAGAACTTTGATCACTGTAAGCTGTTTATGGCTCTGTCAGAATCTTTAATTCTAGTTACTGCATATCCATGCAGAATTTATCCTTCACTATCCACTTTACGGGAGAATACTTTTGGATGCACAGTGTCGTGAATAAGCTAAATATTGCTCACTGTTTGTTATCTTAATATCCAGGTTGAATTTTCTCCAACACTGAAGAAACTTGCCAGCATGATGGACAACATTGCAGTTCAGCTGACAGCCTGTCTGTCAATTTTCCAGCGACTTCCAGATCTTCTGACCAAGAAGAGGTCAACTAAAGAGGTAATTTCATCTGTTTTAAGATTTATCGCAACAGAAAATTGTTCAGATTATGAAAAGGGCTCAAAACAAACCTAAATCGTTCCTGTTTCATTTTTTAGCCTGTGTACGTGATCATTGAAAAAGATGATGAGACGAAAAAGATTCAAGCGAGTATCAAAGCTGGCATGTCTGCTAATGCCTCTCATCTACAGTCATACCTCAGCACCTGGGATAGGTAGGTTTAGATAACAAATATTTTTTCTGGCATTTTAACAGATCATTAATATTATCTGCCACCTGACCGTTCACACTGTCAGATCCTTCGAAGAAGGTCTGGAGGATCTGTTCCATTTTAAAGGGTGCACTTTGTGGGAGACTGGTTAGGGAAACTATCCTATCTACTCTAATTTAGAATCGAATTGTCTATAAAATTTTAGATTATTTCATCCCTCATTTGCCCCATTTACAAAAGAATTGTGAAGCTTTCAATTATCTTTAAAATCACGAAAATTCCGCAATGTCATGCTCTAGAATAAACCCAGAACAAACAAACTACAGTCTAACAGGCAACTCAGAGTGGTTCTGCTCCTCATTTCACCATGGATCTATCCAGCAGTGAAGGAATGAAATCTTGCTTAAATAAACCCAGCAGTATTTGACAACTTTTTTAATACCCATATATTATTATTATCATTATTATTATTATTTTATGACTAATGAAGCTTTAACTCTTTAGCTACCGGGAAATCTGGGAAATACAGAAAGACGCTTTCATCAGGAGATATCAGAGACTTAACCCACCGGTGTCCTCCTTTGATGCTGACATTTACAGGTTTGTGTAATTTTTGCTTTAAACAGTACAATTTTGAAGTAAACCATGATTCAAAGTTTTGATGAAAGAAGTTGCAACCTGTTCGTTTCTAAAGCATTGCGTAATTCGTTTTCTATGTATTCAATAAGTTTTTTTAGCATCATTCAACATTACGTTTGTGGACTATCAAACGGTTAAACACTGTATCATTCACTTAAGAGATATTGCAGGCAAATTTGCGGTTAGTAATACTGACAATTTGGAAAAGTTTGCCCCTGGTTTGAGCCCAAGCAATGCTGAATGTCAGTGTTTTCTTTCCAGGTATACAGAAATTGCCAATAATTTTCAGAAGGAAGAGACAGTACTTAATATCGACTTTGTGCTTCTGGACAACTCGCCTTTGAAGTTTGCGCTTTTAAGCCACTGCAATGAATGGCAAAGTAAGTTCACAACACTGCTGCGGGAAATGGGCAGCCAGAAACTGCTGGAGTTGACTAACTTCCTGAAGGATAATGCAAAGAAGTAAGTTTTCCAGTATCATGATCTGAGGTTATGTGGTACTCAATTCCATTTATCAGTACTTTACTTCATAATAACGTCAATGGCCGGTCATAAACTAATAATGTTGAAAATCATCATCTTGGTTCAAATAAAGTGTGAAGTCTAGTGTACTAAGATAAGAGCGTTCCCTACATTGGTATCGCTAGTTATGAATATTTCTTAATGTTACAGAGAAACTATTGGGTGTTGTTTAGCCCGGGTATGGGTATTGGTCATTATCTTTTCATTCTGTTCTACATGAGGTTATTTGATACGGATATTCTGGTGATAAAAATTTGTGTAAAGCTGCCAGAAGAAGGCTACTTTCATTGCATGTCATTTATATAATCTTAAGGTTCATGTTACACTTCTAACATTAGGTCTTAGATATGAGTGCTGCACTTAGTTTGGCACAACCACCTTGTTAGTGTAATTTTTTGGCTTCATAAGGATGTCAAGTAGAGCTCTGGAGATAAGCATAGTGTTGGGTTGAGCTGAGTTCATAAACTTGGTAAGGTGTTTGATACTTGAGATAAAGGAGAGTTTTAATATGCCACTGCAACAGATGAGTTAAAACTTCAACCAGCTAAACAAGAACAGCAAAGTCACGAAGAAGAATAGTTCGAGCAATGTAAAAAGATGGACGTTTTTAATACTCCTTGTCTGCTAGCATTATTTAGGATTAAAAGTCATATTTCTTGTCCCGTGTTATTAGGAAATTTACAGTAACTTTGTGATCTTTACAGACTCAGTGCTCCTCCAGAAACTCTTGACGAGCTTGGTGATAGTCTGGCTCTCTTAGAGCAACTTCAACAAGACTTGTCCAACATTGAAGCGAAATTCCCCCCTCTACATCAGCAGTTTGCTATTCTTGAGAAGTACGAGGTTGCTATCCCTGAAGAGGTGTGTAGTTGAGATACTATGAAAGAAGTAATGACAAAAAAGTACTATATTATTTTTTGTACCACTGTACCTCACTCCCCACCTCCACCAGAAAAAACGTTGTCTGCGTTCGCAACTTGTTTTATCCCTGAGGCTAGGAGAGGCCAGCTTTAAAAAAACGTTATATTTAGGACGGTCGCTTACTAGTGCTTAGTATGTATTGTTAATGACCAATATACTCAGGTAAAATTAATATTAAATTCCTGTAGTCTCTTCTTTTCTTCATCACATTAAGAGTTAACACCAGAGCCACTAGTGCTTAATATGTTATTTATTAAGCTAGATTTTTTTATCAAGAAGTTGGATATTTTTATTCTGAGTGGTTGCTTAAGAGAACTTAAGAAAAAAGGAAAAGACCACCCAGTAATTCACAAAACTGTCTGCGGTTGGTTAAGAGAGCTTTTCTTAGCGCTGAAAGAGGGTTTAACGATGCTCGTCGTAACTAGAGCTAGTGGCTTATGAGAGAAAAAAATTTTCCCAGAAAACTCCTCACTTGGAATGACTATCAACGCATCGTAATGACTTTGTCTTGTTAAGTGCAGGTGACTTTAATTTTGTAACAGGTACAGCAGATGTTGGACCAGTTGAATGGTGAATGGGTGGCCTTTCAACAGTGTCTGATTGACAGCGATGCTATGCTGAAGAAGAGCAAGGAGAAGTTCAAGACTGGGCTAATCCATTCTTCTGAAGACTTTAAGAAAACAGTGACTACACTGTTTGATGAATTTCAGAACAAGGGACCTTATAGCAGCTCTATATCTGTTAAAGAGGTTTGTAAATGTATGTTCTCTCTATAATGCCAAGTGTTTCGGAAGTTCTTGAAAAGAGGTTTGATAAATTTTGATCTCTGACAGCCCATGAGTTGCATAACCAATTCCTATCCCATGGTATTTTTTTTGCATTTCACTGCGTTATGTAGCGTATCTCTTCCGTGCGGTATGTTTGCTAGTAGTTTAGAAAAATAGAACCCTTACTTTTTTTTATTTTATCACTCTGGGTTTGAATCACTATTGTTTGTCTTGTTAAGGCCTTAGAAGAGGTACGAACTTACCAGGAACAAGTCACCAATCTAAAGTCTCAAGAAACTAAGCTTAGACGAGGACTAAACATCTTTAAGATCGAGCAGCCACCGTCAAAGGACTTGCAAGGAATAGAGAAGGATTTGGAATATCTGGAGCAAGTTTGGACAATCACCAAGGAATGGGAAGAGCTCTGGGATGCCTGGAAAGTCGGCAAGTTTCAAGAACTGGTTACCACAGATATGGAGACAACATCACAGCTGCTTTTCAAGAGACTGAACAAGTTGGTCAGAGAAGTCAAGGTACGGAGGTTACATTCATTCAGGGTAAAACAATTGTCATCTATAGACTATACAATCCTTTCCAAAATATACGAACTGCTGATAACCTTATCAAAACCTCTTAGTATGATTTTGGAATTGTTATCGTGCCTTTTGAATGAAACTATTTTGGACCAACCAGTTACACTGAAATACTATTCAACAGATGGACCATAACATTTAACCATGGGAGTTCTAAATTAGCTTCCAAGATGGTTTCAATCTGTTGTAAACTATTTAAAGTGGCCCCTTCAAGGTTAAGAAGACACTGGATATCAGTATTTTTTGCTTTAAGGTTTACTTCGATCTTCGGGGAAAAAAAAGAATTGAATCAACTGAACCTTTGGCGACTTAACAGAAGTGATTGCACTTTGCTATGTAGTTAACCAATATTGGTTTGAACTTGCTTTTGAAGGATAAAAATTGGGAGATCTGTGATTCGATCAAGTCGCGCATTGAGCAGTTCAAGCGTACTATGCCTCTGATCCAAGACTTGAAGAATCCAGCTATGAGGGACAGGCACTGGGCGCAGATTAAGTCTGAGGTTCAGAAGCCTTTTGACCACAATGGTGAATATGTTTTAGTTGTACATAACTTCTACATGTGTAAACTTAGTTTCAGCAATAAGGCCGTTGGGTTTGCTGTTTAGCTACTGATTTACAGAAAAGAAATATCGATAGTATTTTTAGTCTATAGACTGTATCATGCTTAGAAGATAATAAAAATACTTTATTCAAATACATATATGCATATAAACATTATACATGATACATATTTGAAAAGGTGGACCGCGAGGTTATCCCCATAAAAGGTCCCCCAACTGGACTTTAAAAATATTAAAAAATCGTAAAAAACGCGCGTAAAATCATTAGTGCGGGTACAAAATGGAATAGTAAGAATGATATTTAAAGTGAAAAAAAAAAAACAAACAAAACACACACACAATTAAAATATGAGCTACTGTGTCAATAAATCTTCATCCATATTTTTAAGCCTCTTTAAAATTTGTTAACGTTAATTTCGTCAGTGAAGAGATGGTTTTGCAAACTGTTCCAGTCTATGAAGATATGACGCGTTATGCAGCTATACCACTACACTTGTAATACACGAATGTCACAAGTCTAATCTGATTTCAGTCCGGTCGATATTGATTCAGCCTGGCTTGGTTCTTAACCTTTTTTTGTCTCCCAGCCCTAGGCGCAAAGAAAATTGAGAATCAACTCGCGTGGAAACATTTAACATTGTTGCTGACTAACTTACTTTTCTATTTTTCAGCTGACGATTTTACTCTCGAAAAGATCATTGAGCTTGGCTTGGATCAGTTTGCAGAGCAAATCAGTGAAGTGTCTGGCGCTGCTAGCAAAGAGCTGTCCATCGAACAAGTATGCCACGCATGGTCTTCATTTTTCTGTCAGTCCTAGAAGATCTCATTTTTGGTGATTAAAGAAAAGGGCGGTGAAGGGTTGCACACTTATATTCGGTCCTTTGCTTGGTTACATTAGAACTGTTGTTGCTGTTGGTCTGTTAACTTGATCTTTCTTCGGCAGTCAGGTTAAACAAACAGGCTAGTTACTCTCTACCTGTTCTCTACTAGTAGACTTGCAAAAGTGCTGCCATGTTAACTTTCTCTGGATGCGTTCATCTTAATTAAGGGTTCTTTTATTTCAAGGGAAGAAAAATCACTTCATAACGATAATACTTTTTGTTGGTTATCAGGCCATTGCAAGCATCGCAGAAAGTTGGGAACAGATTACCCTGGACATCGGACCCTACAAGGACCGTGGACACTTCAGACTAAAGTAGGAATATTTGAAATTGTTTATAGTTATCAATTTGTAGAGTTGAGTGGATGAGACATTTGTTGCATTCTCATTTTGTAGTTAAAATTTTAATTGGTGATTAAGTCAAGTGTTCAAATCTCTATTTTTATCGTTTGATTTCCAGACAATTGCTTCAGTTCTTTTTTTCATCAGATCTTTTTGTAATTTCAGAATATCTTTGCTGTTGTTGGATGGGTGTTATGTTTTCTAACAATGTACTGAATGACTTTACTGGTGCTCTAGCGTACAGTTCGACTTGACAATTAATTAAAACTCAAGTGTTAGTCACAGTTTCTCGCTTCTCAACACTCTTTTGTTGTTGTCAGTCAAATTGCTTGTCATCAAGGACATGTTAACTTTCCTAGGCTTAAGCAAAAACATGCCGGCAGGTCATTGAATGAATTATCAAGCAACATTAGATTTGTTTTGTTCCCAGTCAAAATGCTTCTCACCAAGGGCTTGTCAACTTTCTTAGGGTTTTAGTATATATATATATGTTGACAGGCCATTGACTTGAAATATCGAGCAACATTAGACTTTGTTTGTTGTCACTCAAAATACTTGTCATCAAGGACTTGTCAACATTCCTAGGTTTTTATATGTTTATGGTGGAAGGCCATTGACATGAATTATTAAGCAACATTAAAGGCATTTTCTTTTATTTTCAGAGCAACTGATGACGTCTTCCAGCAGTTAGAGGACAACCAGGTTACTTTGTCCACCATGAAGGCATCACGATATGTCAAAGCGTTTGAAGCTGAGGTGAGAACTTTGAAAAACATAAAGAAATACTTACGTCTGGAAACCTAAGCTAGATGTCCTTAGGTAATGTGTACCAGTAGCGACGGAGACCAGAGATTTCTGTATCATCAGTTCATTGGGCCTCCGAGCCAGCTTTGATGAAAATGGCCAGTCACTGTTCTTACGATTGTAACTGATTTAACGGGTTCACTCATTCATTAGCACCTTGGTTGAGTTTTTCATCTAGACTGCAATTATTATGGTGCATGATGTTAGTAAAGCACTCTTCCTTGTTTTGTATTTACCAGGTTGACAAATGGGAAAGAACTTTGTCCCTCATTTTGGAAGTCACTGAAATGATCCTGACTGTACAAAGACAGTGGATGTACTTAGAGGTTTGTTATTTACAGTTAACGGTGTTATCTGTAAACGTACTTTCCTCGTTTTTCTCATTCACCTTCCACTTAAGCGAGGTAGATGGTTCAGTAACCTTTTAAGGCTGGTGAACATTCTCTATCAATGATAATTTGTAGCCACATTGCTACACAGCAGACTGCCAAAGTTGAAGACAGTTCTTGCACTAAGGGAACATTTTACGTCCATCAGCAACCCTTCCTCCCACCCAGCATTTACATAATGTGTTATTTACTTGCCTCACTTAACATGATGTGCTCTTACTTTTGTCAGAATATTTTCCTCGGTGAGGACATTCGTAAACAACTTCCGAGAGAATCAGCAGAGTTCGATGGCGTCAATGCCAACTGGAAGGTAAAATTTAGAATTTTTTGGCCTCCGAATTAGTATATTTATTTGCAGTTTTTTATTACTGTTTTTGGTTTTGATGCAGGTAATCATGCAGAGACTGAACAAAGATAACAACGCACTAAGGGGAACTCATCATCCAGGTGATGTGTTATACGTTTCTGTTTTTCTTGACTTTGATCAACAGCCGATCTCTTTTTTTGGCAAAGATAGAGAAGATAGAAGCCTTTGAAGTAATGTTCCAGAACTTACTTGTATTTAGCTTCTTTTACTTCCACCATTTCTGAGAAATATTTCATTTTTGATTGGCTAACTCTGTAAGAACAAGAAAAACGCTTCATGCATTGAGTATTCAATTATGTTATTTGATTAAATTTTGCAGGCCTTCTGGACACACTCAATGACATGAATTTGAAACTGGAGGAGATTCAAAAATCACTCGACATGTACCTGGAGACCAAGAGGCAGATTTTCCCTCGCTTCTACTTTCTTTCTAATGATGATCTCTTGGAAATACTCGGCCAGTCCAAAAATCCTGAAGCCGTAAGTAGCAGTTGTAGTTAAGACGTTATCCCAGAAGTGATTGTCCTTTTTAGAGAGAGTTGCATCATTTAGGTTATTAAACCTGCTGGGAACCAACTCTGTAGAGATGCCCGGCAATGTTTTGAGTTGCAAATGACCCTTAAGACAAATATTTTCGTTATGGTTCAGTGGGAACTGGCACTTGATTTTAGGCCTGGCAAGCTTTCTAACGTTTTTGTTACCTTCCTTGACTTGGATAGCCACCTACCTACGAAATTCATGACGAATGCCCCTAAAAGTGATTTCATCGTCATTTACCTTAAAGAATATCGATACAAGGCAAATTACTCTACCCTTTGCAGAAAAGTTAACAAGTAACAGAGGACCAGTGAATAAACCGCGAATATTTTTACTCTCTTAGGTTCAACCTCACTTGAAGAAGTGCTTTGATAACATCAAGTCCCTCAAGATGGCGAAGGTAACGAAATTAATGTTTTCTTTGTGAAAAAATGGCGTCCGAAATATCCTTTTGAGACATCAAACCTTAATCTGTACCTTTTTTTGTATAGATGGGTATCACACAGAAAACCGAGGCAGTTGGCATGTACTCTGCTGAGGGAGAATTCGTAGAGTTTGGTCATTCTGTTCTTTTGGAAGGCCCTGTCGAGGTATGTTTTCATTCATGCTGTTAGCTATGATGGTAAGGAAAAGGCACAGTCAAATTCTGGTGCTAACGTAACGTGCTACTTAGTAATGAGGAACACTACGAAGGATACGCAGAGGATTTAACCGCCTAGAAGGTTATTCCTAGTTATTGTTCCTGTTATGAGTAAGTAATATGGTCATGCACGACACTCACGTCTGTACATGCTGTGTGGTAACTAGGATATGTGATATGTTCTTCCTTGTTTGTTAGGCATGGCTGTGTGATGTTGAGAGAAGTATGCGGTGGACCCTAAAGGAACTACTGAAACAGTGCAGACTAGCCCTGAAGAAGAACACTAGTAAACGCGACAAGTGGGTCAAGGAGTGGGCTGGTCAGGTCAGTGATGAAGTCTTGGTCGATCAATGTTCTTTGTACATAAGGGATGTCTTTTAATGCACTGCGCTCGTACGCTCTCTGACAGAGTTGAAGCCTGGTTAACCTGTTTTGATGTTAGTCACCGTGACATAAACCATGCCTATCAGTGTTACTACGTTTGCTAGGCCTGTTCCATCTCAAGCAGGTTCATTGGGGTTGCTGTGGTTGATCCTTACTACTGCTGGCCATAACTGGTAACCAGGTCTACCAGGTTTGATGGGAATACCTAGTGGGATTGATCACCCATCTGGTGTAAGGCTGATTAGCCCGCATTCTAGAAATCAGAGTGAACAAGCTCAGCATTTGCATCCAAGGAACTAACTTTCTGCGTCTGTAGCTGTATTGACATTAAATCTTTAATTTTTGGTGCGTGTTGATTATTTATTGAAATGTTCAACAAAGAATGCTTATAAACGTTTATTATTGTTTCAGCTGACGATCACATCAAGTCAAATGCAGTGGACCAGCGACTGCACCAAGGCATTAGCCAGCACTAAAGAAAGAGGCGACAAGAAGGCGCTGAAGAGTTTGAAAAAGAAACAGGTACTAAAAATTAAACTCACGAGTTACTTCACCCACTGTAAACTGCAGTTTTAATTTTTGTTCAATTCTGTGACGTGCCTTGTTGTGGATATGGATGTCTGGTCCTTTACTGGAAGATTTTTGACTTCGTTTTTCTGCTGATGCTGTTGTTCAATTTTTTTTGTCTCTGTTATTCCATTTGCTCTTTCTCATTTGCAATTCCTCATTCGTGTAATAAAATGTTCGTTCAAATGGTAATCAACCATACACACTTTTCTGACAGATCTCCATGCTGAACAAATTTTCCGAGATGATTCGTGGTAACTTGACTAAGATTCAGCGACAGAAGATTGTTGCTTTGGTTACGATTGAGGTGCACGCCAGGGATGTGATTGAGAAGATGATCAAGTCTGGCTGTGGAGATGTATCTGCGTTTGAATGGCTAAGCCAGCTGAGACTCTATTGGGACAAGGTATTACAGTGACATGTTTACTTATTACTGTTCTGTTGTCTGCTGAACTCAGTGTAGTCAAATCTGTATTATGTGGTCATCCTCAGGGAATTGCAAACTGGCCGCTTAATGTAGGTTAATTTTTGAAAGACGGTGACAGGGAAAAGTGTCTGTCATGAGGCGCCGTTAGCCACAAAGAGTTCTTTACTTCTGTGTGCCAAATGGAAAAACCATAGTACAAACCGTACTCAGATATATTTAGTTTACTGTTACAAAAAGGACCTCCTTACAAAGTGACTTTTTGGTTTAGGTGAAAACAATAAAGTTGGGATTTAGGAAAGGGTGACTGAGGTCGCTTAATAGAAGTGATTGCCTTATAGAAGGTAATTAATATAGAATAGAGAATAATTAAGAGGAACGATTTGTTGAGATTTAGCAAATACAGGTTTTTCTGTTCCCAGATGTTTCGTAGACTGCTTAGTGAATGACAAACGTTCAATTCTGCAGAACGTAACGAGCTTATTATTATTTTTAAGATTGTTAATCACATTTGTGATTTTAGTATGTTAACATTAACATCGTATTCCTGTTGTCTCTGATTTATTTTTCTTGTGGTTTGATTTCAGGATATTGATGACTGTGTGGTACGACAAACTAACACTCAGTTCCAATATGGTTATGAGTACCTCGGGAATTCTGGTCGACTTGTTATCACTCCTCTCACAGACAGGTCTGTAAACTTAATTTTCACTCCAACAAGATTATGTACTTTTCCCATGTCATCCATTCTTTTCAACCATCTTTTTATTTTTTCTCTTAGTAATTTTGGGTGTGATATAGATATTTGTTTCGCTTGCCACACACCTCTGTCTGTGTGACATTTGCATTTGTCTCCCTTGTCGGTCATGCAAATACACATACAATGCCCTTCCGCGCCTGTAAGGGCATGAAAATGAACATAGACATTTCGTCACGCAGGCTTCTCTGTGGAGGCGTTTTAAGTTAAACTTTCTTTCTGTGCGACATTTTCACGTGGAAAACGTACGACCTACACAATTGTTCTTGAAACAGTTGTTAACCAAGGGATTCAAATCTATTATGTTGTTTTTATATAGGTGCTATATGACACTGACAACAGCTCTTCACCTTCATCGAGGAGGCAGTCCTAAAGGACCTGCTGGTACAGGCAAAACAGAGACCGTCAAGGATCTTGGGAAGGCCCTTGGTAATTACGTCATTGTGGTGAACTGTTCTGAGGGTTTAGATTACAAATCAATGGGGCGCATGTACAGTGGATTGGCACAGGTATGGAAATTATACATCACTATTATATGACTTTAACTGACCGAGACGTAAAAGAACTCGGCCAATATACAGCCATCTTGACCTCACGCTTGGTCAATAACGCATGTATATCGAGATCATTCCTAGCTCGTTTGCTAATGGTAAGTGGGTTGGTAGGACGGTAGGGAGGTATCTTCACATGTATTTAAGCGTTGGTAGCCCATTCAGCTTGAAAGCTGGAATCCTGAGGGACAAGACAAGACACGAACTTTATTTTTAAACCACTCAAAGAAACAAAAAAGTGAAAAAAAAGACAATACTACTTATGTAAGGTATAAAGCCACCTTCAAAATAGCTAAAAAGCTAATGTGGCTAGGAGGCATTATGAACCATTTCAAAATATAAAAGAGGTTGTTACATGGATGCTCAAGTACTGAACGCCCCTATGCACGTCCAGTACAGTACACGAGGGGCCGTGCTAATGAGCAAAAAGTTAAAAAAAAAAAAAAACAAACAAACCAAGTGAGCTTAAAACCGCCTAGTTTGGTGGTCTGCAAGAGCAATTTGTGAAGTACTCCACAACAGTATTTTTTATATTCTCTTCATAGTAATATTTCACATTGCAGACTGGAGCATGGGGCTGTTTTGATGAGTTCAATCGTATCAACATTGAAGTATTATCAGTGGTAGCCCAACAGATTCTGTCCATTCTCTCTGCTCTGTCAGCTGGTGCAACTCGGTTTGTATTTGAAGGACGAGAAATCAACCTTGTTTGGTCGTGCGGTATCTTCATCACTATGAATCCTGGTAATTTTGTTTGTACTCATATCATTACTAACATGTTCGGCACTGTCATTTGAAGCTATCTGACGTATCATCATTTTCTTTTTCCTTCCTTTTTGTTTTATTGTTTGTTCGTTTTTTCGTTCCTCGTCATCCTTGTGTCTTTTGTTTCTCTTAAATTTAGTCCGCCTATTATATTTCTTTACTTGTGAGTTGAAATTCAATCTGTTATCTCACAGGATATGCTGGTCGAACTGAATTACCAGACAACTTAAAGAGCATGTTTAGACCTATTTCCATGGTTGTACCAGATTCGGCCATGATAGCCGAGATCATCCTGTTTGCCGAGGGATTCAACAACACAAAGGTATTTACCTGATAAATTGAACCTTAAATTGATTATTACTTGAAACTTTTTTGAACGAAAATATATCTAAATCCCTGTGCCATAATCTCCTCTGTTGCCAGGTGCTTGCCAGGAAGGTCCACACCCTGTACTCTTTAGCAGTGCAGCAGTTGTCCAAACAGGATCACTATGACTTTGGTCTGCGAGCTCTCACGTCTGTACTACGATATGCTGGCAAAAAGAAAAGAGCCAATCCTGACATGTCAGACGAAGAGGTGAGATCATATAATTAAAATTATTTATTCTTGCGACATCAATAAAAGTCTGCAACCTCTGGAGCCTGTATTGGTCTACCACCAAATTCCTGTAATTTAAGCGTCTTTTTTTCTGTTTGGAGTATAGGACGGGTAGAGAAGGAAAAGAAAAAAGAACGAAATACAAAATAAGCTGTTATCACCCATCTTCATAACTGTACCAAACAGGAGACTAGCGAGTCACCCGAATGAGCTGTCCATACATTTTGTAATACAACAGTGCTCCAGGGTTGCTTGATGATAAAGAAAGCAGATCTAAGTGGCCAAGTATCAGAGGCATTTGTTCTTTCTAAATCAGTAAATTAAACACAGGTATCATTGAAATCACCCAAGTTAGTTTAAAAATAACCAAGTCACTTAAAAGGCACTCTTATATGCTTCTTTCT